>NW_027327785.1:0-186787 GCF_047675955.1 Chlorocebus sabaeus | reverse complement strand
AGTTTCTCAGAAAGCTTCTCTCCAGTTTTTAACTGAAGATATTTCCATTTTCACCATAGCCCTCTATGAGCTTCCAAATATCATTTTGCAAATTTCACAACAACAGTCTTAATGAACGGCTTCTTGAGGGGAAAGCTATAACTCTGTGAGATGAATTAACGGTACGCAAAACAGTTTCTCAAAAAGCTTCTTTTCAGTTTTTATCTTAGGATATTTCCTTTTTCACCATAGCCCTCTATTGTTTTCCAAATATCACTTTGCAAATTCCACGAGAACAGTCTTAGCGAAAGGCCTCTTGAGGGGAAACTGTAGCTCTGTGAGATCAATTCACAGAACTCAAAGAAGTTTCTCAGAAAGCTTCTTTCACACTTTTAGTGGCGGATATTTCCTTTGGACCTATAGTCTTCAAAGAGATCCGAAGTAACATTTCTCAGATTCCACAGAAATAAGCCTAGCCAACAGTTCTACGAAATACAGCTGTTTCTCAGTGACAGGAAATCACATATCACAAAGCAGTTCCTCGGAAAGCTTCTTTTCACTTTTTAACTGAAGCTATATCCTTTTTCACCATAGCGACGTATGGACTTCCAAAGACCACTTTGGAAATTCCACAAGAACAGTCTTGGTGAAAGGCTTCTTGAGGGGAAAGCTGTAACTCTGTGAGATGAACTAAGAGAACACAAAACCGTTTCTCAGAAAGCTTCTTTCCAGTTTTTAACTGAAGATATTTCCCTTTTCACCATAGCCCTCTATGGGCTTCCAAATATCAATTTGAAAATAACACAAGATCAGTCTTAGTGAATGGCTTTCTGTTCGGAAAGCTGTAACTCTCTGAGATGAATTAACAAAACACAAAGCAGTTTCTCAGAAAGCTTCTTTTCAGTTTTACCTTACGATATTTCCTTTTTCACCATAGTTCTCTAAGCACTTCCAAATATCACTTCGCAAATTTCACAAGAACAGTCTTAGTAAACGACTTCTTGAGGGAATGCTGTACCTCTGTGAGATGGATTAACAGAACACAAAGCAGTTTCTCAGAAACGTTCTTTCCACTTTTAACTGAAGATATTTCCCTTTTTCCCCATAGCACTCTATGGGCTTCCAAATATCACTTTGCAAAATCCACGAGAACAGTCTTAGTGAACGGTTTCTTGAGGGGAAAGCTGTAAGTCTGTGAGATGAATTCAGAGAACACAAAGCAGTTTCTCAGAAATTTTCTTTTCAGTTTTTATCTTAGGATATTTTCTTTTTAACCATAGATCTCTATGGTTTTCCATATACCTTTTTCCAAATTCCACAAAAACAGCTTTAGCGAAAGTTTTCTTGAGGGGAAAGCCGTAATTCTGTGAGATGAATTAACAGAACACAAAGCAATTTCTCAGAAAGCTACTTTCCAGTTTTTATCTGAAGATATTTCCTTTACACCATGGTCCTCTATGGGCTTCCAAATATCACTTTGCAAATTCCACAAGAACAGTCTTACTGAACGACTTCTTGAGGGGAAAGCTGTAATTCTATAAGATGAATTAACAGAACACAAAATCGTTTCTCAGAAAGCTTCTTTTCAGTTCTTATCTTAGGAAATTTCTTTTTCACCACAGCCCTCTATGGGCTTCCAAATGTCACTTTGCAAATTCCACAAGAACAGTCTTAGCGGAATGCTTCTTGAGGGGAAAGGTGTAACACTGTCAGATGAATTAACAGAACACAAAGCAGTTTCTCAGAAAACTTCTTTCCAGTTTATAACTGAAGATATTTCCTTTTTCACCATAGCCCCCTATGGGTTTCCAAATAGCACTTTGAAAATTCCACAAGAACGGTCTTAATGAACGGTTTCTGGAGGGCAAAGCTGTAACTGTGTGAGATGAATTAACGGAACACAAAGTAGTTTCTCAAGAAGCTTCTTTCTAGTTTTCATCTGAGGACATTTCCTTTTTCACCATAGCCCTCTATGGGCTTCCAAATTTCACTTTGCAAATTCCACAAGAACAGTCTTAACGAAAGACTTCTTGAGGGGAAAGCTGTAACTCTGTGAGATGAATTAACAGAAAACAAAGCAGTTTCTCAGAAAGCTTCTATACACTTTCTAACTGAAGATATTCCTTTTTTCACCATAACCCTATATGGGCTTCCAAATATTACTTTGCGAATTACACAAGAACAGTCATAGCGAAAGGCTTCTCGAGGGGAAAGCTGTAACTCTGTGAGATGAATTAACAGAACACAAAGCAGTTTCTCAGAAAGCTTCTTTCCAGTTTTTATCGAAGGACATTTCCTTTTTCTCCATAGCCCTCTATGGGCTTCTAAATATCCCGTTCTAAATTGCACAAGAACAGTCTTAGCGAAAGCATTCTTGAGAGGAAAGCTGTAACTCTGTGAGATGAATTAAGAGAACACAAAGCAGTTTTTCAGAAAGCTTATTTTCAGTTTTTATCTTAGGTTATTTCCTTTTTCACTGTAGACCTCTGTAGGCTTCTAAATATCACTTCCCAAATTCGACAAGAACAGTCTTAGGGAAAGGCTTCGTGAGGGGAAAGCTGTAACTTTGTGAGATGAATTAACAGAACACAACGCAGTGTCTCAGAAAGCTTCTTTCCCGTTTTAAACCGAAGATATTTCCTTTTCACCATAGCTCTCTATGGCCTTCGAAATGTCACGTTGCAAATTCCACAAGAACAGTCATAGCGAAAGGCTTCCTCAGGGGAAAGCTGTAACTCTGTGGGGTGAATTCACAGATCAGAAAGCTGTTTCTCAGAAAGCTTCTTTCTCACGTTTATGGCGGATATTTCCTTTGGCCCTATAGTCTTCAACGGGAACCGAACTATCCCTTCTCAGATTCCACAGAAATAAGGTTAGCAAACAGCTCTATGACATATAGCTCTCACTCAGTGAGTGGAAGTCACGTATCACAAAGCAGTTTCTCAGAAATGTTCTTTTCAGTTTTTATCTTAGGATATTTCCTTTTTCACCATAGCCCTCTATGGGCTTACAAATACCACTCTGCAAATTCCACAAGAACAGTCTTACCGAAAGGCTTCTTAAGGGGAAAGCTGTAACTCTGTGAGGTGAATTAACAGAACACAAAGCAGTTTCTCAGAAAGCTTCTTTTCAGCTTTTATCTTAGGGTATTTCCTTTTTCACCATAGCCCTATAAGGGCTTACAAATATCACTATGAGTATTACACAAGAAGAGTCTTAGCAAAAGTCTTTTTGAGGGTAAAGCTGTAACTCTTTGAGATGAATTAACAGAACACAAAGCAGTTTCTTAGAAAGCTTCTTTCCATTTTTTAACTGAAGGTATTTCCCTTTTCACCACAGCCGTCTCTGGGCTTCGAAATATCACTTTGCAAATTCAAAAAGAACAGTCCTAGCGAAAGGCTTCTTGAGTGGAATGCTGTAACTCTGTGAGATGAATTAACAGATCTCAGAGAAGTTTCTCAGAAAGCTTCTTTCTCACTTTTAGCGGCAGATATTTCCTTTGGCCCTATAGTCTTCAAAGGGATCCAAAATAACAGTTCTCCGATTCCATAGAAATAAGGCTATCAAACAGCTCTAGGAAATAGAGCTGTAACTCAGTGAGTGGAAGTCACATAATACTAAACCGTTTCTCAGAAAGCCTCTTTCAGTTTTTAACTGAAGCTATATCCTTTTTCACCGTAGCCCTCTATGGGCTTCAAAATATCACTTTGAAAATACAGCAAGAACAGTCTTAGCGAAAGGCTTCTAGAGGGGAAAGCTGTAACTCTGTTAGGTGAATTAACAGAACACAAAGCAGTTTCTCAGGAATGTTCTTTACAGTTTTTATCTGAAGATATTTCCTTTTCTCCATAGCGCTCTATGGGCTACCAAATATCACATTTCAAATTCCGCAAGAACAGTCTTAGCGAAAGACTTCCTGAGGGGAAAGCTGTAAGTCTGTGAGATGAATTAAAAGAACACAAAGCAATTTCTCAGAAAGCTTCTTTCCAGTTTTTATTGGAGGATATTTCGTTTTCACCATAGCCGTCTATTGGCTTCCAAATATCATTTTTCAAATTGTGCAAGAATAATCTTAGCGAAAGGCTTCTTGAGGGGAAAGCTGTAACTCTGTGAAATGAATTCGCAAATCACAAAGAAGTTTCTCAGAAAGCTTCTTTCTAACTTTAACGACGGATATTTCCTTTGGCCCTTCAGTCTTCAAAGGGATCCGAAATAACAGTTCTCAGATTCCACAGAAATAAGACTGCCAAACAGCTCTACGAAATACAGCTGTAACTCCGTGAGTGGAAGTCATATATCACAAAGCAGTTTCTCAGAAAGCTTCTTTTCAGTTTTTAACTGAAGATATATCCTTTTTCACTATAGGTCACTATGAGCTTCCAAATATCACTTTGCATATTCCACAAGAACTGTCTTAGCGAAAGGCTTCTTGAAGGGAAACCTGTAACTCTGTGAGATGAATTAACAAAACACAAAGCAGTTTCTCAGAATGGTTCTTTTCAGTTTTTATCTTAGGATATTTACGTTTTCACCATCGACTTCTATGGGCTTACAAATATCACTTTGCAAATTCCACAAGAACAGTCTTAGCGAAAGGCTTCTAGAGGGGAAAGCTGAAACTCTGTGAGGTGAATTAACAGAATACAAAGCAGTTTCTCAGAAAGTTTCTTTCCAGTTTTTAACTGAAGGTATTTCCTTTTTCACCATAGCCCTCGACGGGCTTTCAAATATCACTTTGCAAATTCCACAAGAACAGTCTTAGCGAACGGCTTCTTGAGGGGAAAGCTGAAACTCTGTCAGATAAATTAACAGAACACAAAACAGTTTGTTGGAAAGCTTCTTTCCATTTTTGATCCGAGGACATTTCCTTTTACACCATAGCCCTCTCACGGCTTCCAAATATCACTTTGCAAATTCCACGAGAACCGTCTTAGCGAAAGACTTCTGGAGGGGAAAGCTGAAACTCTGTGAGATGAATTAACAGAAAACAAAGCAGTTTCTCAGAAAGCTTCTTTCCAGTTTTTAATTGAAGATATTTCCTTTTTCACCATATCCCTCCATGGGCTTCCAAATATCACATTGCAAATTCCACAAGAACAGTCTTAGCGAAATGCTTCTTGAGGGGTAAGCTGTAACTCTGTGAGATGAATTAACAGAACACAAAGCAGTTTCTCAGAAAGCTTCTTTCCAATTTTTATGTGAGGAAATTTCCTTTTTAAACATACCCCTCTATGGGCTTCCAAATATCACTTTGTAAACTCCACAAGAACAGTCTTAGCGAAAGGATTCTTGATAGGAAAGCTGTAACTCTGTGCATGAATTCACAGAACACAAAGAAGTTTCTCAGAAAGCTTCTCTCCAGTTTTTAACTGAAGATATTTCCTTTTTCACCATAGCGCTCTATGGGCTTCCAAATATCTCTTTGGAAATTCCAGAAGAACAGTCTTAGTGAAGGGCTTCTTGAGGGTAGAGCTGTAATACTGTGAGATGAATTAACAGAACACAAAGCAGTTTCTCAGAAAGCTTCTTTCCAGTTTTTATGTGAGGAAATTTCCTTTTTAACCGTACCCCTCTATGGGCTTCCAAATATCACTTTGTAAACTCCACAAGAACAGTCTTAGCGAAAGGATTCGTGATAGGAAAGGTGTAACTCTGTGTATGAATTAACAGAACACAAAGCAGTTTCTCAGAAAGCTTCTCTCCAGTTTTTAACTGAAGATATTTCCATTTTCACCATAGCCCTCTATGAGCTTCCAAATATCATTTTGCAAATTTCACAACAACAGTCTTAATGAACGGCTTCTTGAGGGGAAAGCTATAACTCTGTGAGATGAATTAACGGTACGCAAAACAGTTTCTCAAAAAGCTTCTTTTCAGTTTTTATCTTAGGATATTTCCTTTTTCACCATAGCCCTCTATTGTTTTCCAAATATCACTTTGCAAATTCCACGAGAACAGTCTTAGCGAAAGGCCTCTTGAGGGGAAACTGTAGCTCTGTGAGATCAATTCACAGAACTCAAAGAAGTTTCTCAGAAAGCTTCTTTCACACTTTTAGTGGCGGATATTTCCTTTGGACCTATAGTCTTCAAAGAGATCCGAAGTAACATTTCTCAGATTCCACAGAAATAAGCCTAGCCAACAGTTCTACGAAATACAGCTGTTTCTCAGTGACAGGAAATCACATATCACAAAGCAGTTCCTCGGAAAGCTTCTTTTCACTTTTTAACTGAAGCTATATCCTTTTTCACCATAGCGACGTATGGACTTCCAAAGACCACTTTGGAAATTCCACAAGAACAGTCTTGGTGAAAGGCTTCTTGAGGGGAAAGCTGTAACTCTGTGAGATGAACTAAGAGAACACAAAACCGTTTCTCAGAAAGCTTCTTTCCAGTTTTTAACTGAAGATATTTCCCTTTTCACCATAGCCCTCTATGGGCTTCCAAATATCAATTTGAAAATAACACAAGATCAGTCTTAGTGAATGGCTTTCTGTTCGGAAAGCTGTAACTCTCTGAGATGAATTAACAAAACACAAAGCAGTTTCTCAGAAAGCTTCTTTTCAGTTTTTACCTTACGATATTTCCTTTTTCACCATAGTTCTCTAAGCACTTCCAAATATCACTTCGCAAATTTCACAAGAACAGTCTTAGTAAACGACTTCTTGAGGGGAATGCTGTACCTCTGTGAGATGGATTAACAGAACACAAAGCAGTTTCTCAGAAACGTTCTTTCCACTTTTTAACTGAAGATATTTCCTTTTTCCCCATAGCACTCTATGGGCTTCCAAATATCACTTTGCAAAATCCACGAGAACAGTCTTAGTGAACGGTTTCTTGAGGGGAAAGCTGTAAGTCTGTGAGATGAATTCAGAGAACACAAAGCAGTTTCTCAGAAATTTTCTTTTCAGTTTTTATCTTAGGATATTTTCTTTTTAACCATAGATCTCTATGGTTTTCCATATACCTTTTTCCAAATTCCACAAAAACAGCTTTAGCGAAAGTTTTCTTGAGGGGAAAGCCGTAATTCTGTGAGATGAATTAACAGAACACAAAGCAATTTCTCAGAAAGCTACTTTCCAGTTTTTATCTGAAGATATTTCCTTTACACCATGGTCCTCTATGGGCTTCCAAATATCACTTTGCAAATTCCACAAGAACAGTCTTACTGAACGACTTCTTGAGGGGAAAGCTGTAATTCTATAAGATGAATTAACAGAACACAAAATCGTTTCTCAGAAAGCTTCTTTTCAGTTCTTATCTTAGGAAATTTCTTTTTCACCACAGCCCTCTATGGGCTTCCAAATGTCACTTTGCAAATTCCACAAGAACAGTCTTAGCGGAATGCTTCTTGAGGGGAAAGGTGTAACACTGTCAGATGAATTAACAGAACACAAAGCAGTTTCTCAGAAAACTTCTTTCCAGTTTATAACTGAAGATATTTCCTTTTTCACCATAGCCCCCTATGGGTTTCCAAATAGCACTTTGAAAATTCCACAAGAACGGTCTTAATGAACGGTTTCTGGAGGGCAAAGCTGTAACTGTGTGAGATGAATTAACGGAACACAAAGTAGTTTCTCAAGAAGCTTCTTTCTAGTTTTCATCTGAGGACATTTCCTTTTTCACCATAGCCCTCTATGGGCTTCCAAATTTCACTTTGCAAATTCCACAAGAACAGTCTTAACGAAAGACTTCTTGAGGGGAAAGCTGTAACTCTGTGAGATGAATTAACAGAAAACAAAGCAGTTTCTCAGAAAGCTTCTATACACTTTCTAACTGAAGATATTCCTTTTTTCACCATAACCCTATATGGGCTTCCAAATATTACTTTGCGAATTACACAAGAACAGTCATAGCGAAAGGCTTCTCGAGGGGAAAGCTGTAACTCTGTGAGATGAATTAACAGAACACAAAGCAGTTTCTCAGAAAGCTTCTTTCCAGTTTTTATCTAAGGACATTTCCTTTTTCTCCATAGCCCTCTATGGGCTTCTAAATATCCCGTTCTAAATTGCACAAGAACAGTCTTAGCGAAAGGATTCTTGAGAGGAAAGCTGTAACTCTGTGAGATGAATTAAGAGAACACAAAGCAGTTTTTCAGAAAGCTTATTTTCAGTTTTTATCTTAGGTTATTTCCTTTTTCACTGTAGACCTCTGTAGGCTTCTAAATATCACTTCCCAAATTCGACAAGAACAGTCTTAGGGAAAGGCTTCGTGAGGGGAAAGCTGTAACTTTGTGAGATGAATTAACAGAACACAACGCAGTGTCTCAGAAAGCTTCTTTCCCGTTTTAAAACCGAAGATATTTCCTTTTCACCATAGCTCTCTATGGCCTTCGAAATGTCACGTTGCAAATTCCACAAGAACAGTCATAGCGAAAGGCTTCCTCAGGGGAAAGCTGTAACTCTGTGGGGTGAATTCACAGATCAGAAAGCTGTTTCTCAGAAAGCTTCTTTCTCACGTTTATGGCGGATATTTCCTTTGGCCCTATAGTCTTCAACGGGAACCGAACTATCCCTTCTCAGATTCCACAGAAATAAGGTTAGCAAACAGCTCTATGACATATAGCTCTCACTCAGTGAGTGGAAGTCACGTATCACAAAGCAGTTTCTCAGAAATGTTCTTTTCAGTTTTTATCTTAGGATATTTCCTTTTTCACCATAGCCCTCTATGGGCTTACAAATACCACTCTGCAAATTCCACAAGAACAGTCTTACCGAAAGGCTTCTTAAGGGGAAAGCTGTAACTCTGTGAGGTGAATTAACAGAACACAAAGCAGTTTCTCAGAAAGCTTCTTTTCAGCTTTTATCTTAGGGTATTTCCTTTTTCACCATAGCCCTATAAGGGCTTACAAATATCACTATGAGTATTACACAAGAAGAGTCTTAGCAAAAGTCTTTTTGAGGGTAAAGCTGTAACTCTTTGAGATGAATTAACAGAACACCAAGCAGTTTCTTAGAAAGCTTCTTTCCATTTTTTAACTGAAGGTATTTCCCTTTTCACCACAGCCGTCTCTGGGCTTCGAAATATCACTTTGCAAATTCAAAAAGAACAGTCCTAGCGAAAGGCTTCTTGAGTGGAATGCTGTAACTCTGTGAGATGAATTAACAGATCTCAGAGAAGTTTCTCAGAAAGCTTCTTTCTCACTTTTAGCGGCAGATATTTCCTTTGGCCCTATAGTCTTCAAAGGGATCCAAAATAACAGTTCTCCGATTCCATAGAAATAAGGCTATCAAACAGCTCTAGGAAATAGAGCTGTAACTCAGTGAGTGGAAGTCACATAATACTAAACCGTTTCTCAGAAAGCCTCTTTCAGTTTTTAACTGAAGCTATATCCTTTTTCACCGTAGCCCTCTATGGGCTTCAAAATATCACTTTGAAAATACAGCAAGAACAGTCTTAGCGAAAGGCTTCTAGAGGGGAAAGCTGTAACTCTGTTAGGTGAATTAACAGAACACAAAGCAGTTTCTCAGGAATGTTCTTTACAGTTTTTATCTGAAGATATTTCCTTTTCTCCATAGCGCTCTATGGGCTACCAAATATCACATTTCAAATTCCGCAAGAACAGTCTTAGCGAAAGACTTCCTGAGGGGAAAGCTGTAAGTCTGTGAGATGAATTAAAAGAACACAAAGCAATTTCTCAGAAAGCTTCTTTCCAGTTTTTATTGGAGGATATTTCGTTTTCACCATAGCCGTCTATTGGCTTCCAAATATCATTTTTCAAATTGTGCAAGAATAATCTTAGCGAAAGGCTTCTTGAGGGGAAAGCTGTAACTCTGTGAAATGAATTCGCAAATCACAAAGAAGTTTCTCAGAAAGCTTCTTTCTAACTTTAACGACGGATATTTCCTTTGGCCCTTCAGTCTTCAAAGGGATCCGAAATAACAGTTCTCAGATTCCACAGAAATAAGACTGCCAAACAGCTCTACGAAATACAGCTGTAACTCCGTGAGTGGAAGTCATATATCACAAAGCAGTTTCTCAGAAAGCTTCTTTTCAGTTTTTAACTGAAGATATATCCTTTTTCACTATAGGTCACTATGAGCTTCCAAATATCACTTTGCATATTCCACAAGAACTGTCTTAGCGAAAGGCTTCTTGAAGGGAAACCTGTAACTCTGTGAGATGAATTAACAAAACACAAAGCAGTTTCTCAGAATGGTTCTTTTCAGTTTTTATCTTAGGATATTTACGTTTTCACCATCGACTTCTATGGGCTTACAAATATCACTTTGCAAATTCCACAAGAACAGTCTTAGCGAAAGGCTTCTAGAGGGGAAAGCTGAAACTCTGTGAGGTGAATTAACAGAATACAAAGCAGTTTCTCAGAAAGTTTCTTTCCAGTTTTTAACTGAAGGTATTTCCTTTTTCACCATAGCCCTCGACGGGCTTTCAAATATCACTTTGCAAATTCCACAAGAACAGTCTTAGCGAACGGCTTCTTGAGGGGAAAGCTGAAACTCTGTCAGATAAATTAACAGAACACAAAACAGTTTGTTGGAAAGCTTCTTTCCATTTTTGATCCGAGGACATTTCCTTTTACACCATAGCCCTCTCACGGCTTCCAAATATCACTTTGCAAATTCCACGAGAACCGTCTTAGCGAAAGACTTCTGGAGGGGAAAGCTGAAACTCTGTGAGATGAATTAACAGAAAACAAAGCAGTTTCTCAGAAAGCTTCTTTCCAGTTTTTAATTGAAGATATTTCCTTTTTCACCATATCCCTCCATGGGCTTCCAAATATCACATTGCAAATTCCACAAGAACAGTCTTAGCGAAATGCTTCTTGAGGGGTAAGCTGTAACTCTGTGAGATGAATTAACAGAACACAAAGCAGTTTCTCAGAAAGCTTCTTTCCAATTTTTATGTGAGGAAATTTCCTTTTTAAACATACCCCTCTATGGGCTTCCAAATATCACTTTGTAAACTCCACAAGAACAGTCTTAGCGAAAGGATTCTTGATAGGAAAGCTGTAACTCTGTGCATGAATTCACAGAACACAAAGAAGTTTCTCAGAAAGCTTCTCTCCAGTTTTTAACTGAAGATATTTCCTTTTTCACCATAGCGCTCTATGGGCTTCCAAATATCTCTTTGGAAATTCCAGAAGAACAGTCTTAGTGAAGGGCTTCTTGAGGGTAGAGCTGTAATACTGTGAGATGAATTAACAGAACACAAAGCAGTTTCTCAGAAAGCTTCTTTCCAGTTTTTATGTGAGGAAATTTCCTTTTTAACCGTACCCCTCTATGGGCTTCCAAATATCACTTTGTAAACTCCACAAGAACAGTCTTAGCGAAAGGATTCGTGATAGGAAAGGTGTAACTCTGTGTATGAATTAACAGAACACAAAGCAGTTTCTCAGAAAGCTTCTCTCCAGTTTTTAACTGAAGATATTTCCATTTTCACCATAGCCCTCTATGAGCTTCCAAATATCATTTTGCAAATTTCACAACAACAGTCTTAATGAACGGCTTCTTGAGGGGAAAGCTATAACTCTGTGAGATGAATTAACGGTACGCAAAACAGTTTCTCAAAAAGCTTCTTTTCAGTTTTTATCTTAGGATATTTCCTTTTTCACCATAGCCCTCTATTGTTTTCCAAATATCACTTTGCAAATTCCACGAGAACAGTCTTAGCGAAAGGCCTCTTGAGGGGAAACTGTAGCTCTGTGAGATCAATTCACAGAACTCAAAGAAGTTTCTCAGAAAGCTTCTTTCACACTTTTAGTGGCGGATATTTCCTTTGGACCTATAGTCTTCAAAGAGATCCGAAGTAACATTTCTCAGATTCCACAGAAATAAGCCTAGCCAACAGTTCTACGAAATACAGCTGTTTCTCAGTGACAGGAAATCACATATCACAAAGCAGTTCCTCGGAAAGCTTCTTTTCACTTTTTAACTGAAGCTATATCCTTTTTCACCATAGCGACGTATGGACTTCCAAAGACCACTTTGGAAATTCCACAAGAACAGTCTTGGTGAAAGGCTTCTTGAGGGGAAAGCTGTAACTCTGTGAGATGAACTAAGAGAACACAAAACCGTTTCTCAGAAAGCTTCTTTCCAGTTTTTAACTGAAGATATTTCCCTTTTCACCATAGCCCTCTATGGGCTTCCAAATATCAATTTGAAAATAACACAAGATCAGTCTTAGTGAATGGCTTTCTGTTCGGAAAGCTGTAACTCTCTGAGATGAATTAACAAAACACAAAGCAGTTTCTCAGAAAGCTTCTTTTCAGTTTTTACCTTACGATATTTCCTTTTTCACCATAGTTCTCTAAGCCACTTCCAAATATCAGCTTCGCAAATTTCACAAGAACAGTCTTAGTAAACGACTTCTTGCAGGGGAATGCTGTACCTCTGTGAGATGGATTAACAGAACACAAAGCAGTTTCTCAGAAACGTTCTTTCCACTTTTTAACTGAAGATATTTCCTTTTTCCCCATAGCACTCTATGGGCTTCCAATATCACTTTGCAAAATCCACGAGAACAGTCTTAGTGAACGGTTTCTTGAGGGGAAAGCTGTAAGTCTGTGAGATGAATTCAGAGAACACAAAGCAGTTTCTCAGAAATTTTCTTTTCAGTTTTTATCTTAGGATATTTTCTTTTTAACCATAGATCTCTATGGTTTTCCATATACCTTTTTCCAAATTCCACAAAAACAGCTTTAGCGAAAGTTTTCTTGAGGGGAAAGCCGTAATTCTGTGAGATGAATTAACAGAACACAAAGCAATTTCTCAGAAAGCTACTTTCCAGTTTTTATCTGAAGATATTTCCTTTACACCATGGTCCTCTATGGGCTTCCAAATATCACTTTGCAAATTCCACAAGAACAGTCTTACTGAACGACTTCTTGAGGGGAAAGCTGTAATTCTATAAGATGAATTAACAGAACACAAAATCGTTTCTCAGAAAGCTTTTTCAGTTCTTATCTTAGGAAATTTCTTTTTCACCACAGCCCTCTATGGGCTTCCAAATGTCACTTTGCAAATTCCACAAGAACAGTCTTAGCGGAATGCTTCTTGAGGGGAAAGGTGTAACACTGTCAGATGAATTAACAGAACACAAAGCAGTTTCTCAGAAAACTTCTTTCCAGTTTATAACTGAAGATATTTCCTTTTTCACCATAGCCCCCTATGGGTTTCCAAATAGCACTTTGAAAATTCCACAAGAACGGTCTTAATGAACGGTTTCTGGAGGGCAAAGCTGTAACTGTGTGAGATGAATTAACGGAACACAAAGTAGTTTCTCAAGAAGCTTCTTTCTAGTTTTCATCTGAGGACATTTCCTTTTTCACCATAGCCCTCTATGGGCTTCCAAATTTCACTTTGCAAATTCCACAAGAACAGTCTTAACGAAAGACTTCTTGAGGGGAAAGCTGTAACTCTGTGAGATGAATTAACAGAAAACAAAGCAGTTTCTCAGAAAGCTTCTATACACTTTCTAACTGAAGATATTCCTTTTTTCACCATAACCCTATATGGGCTTCCAAATATTACTTTGCGAATTACACAAGAACAGTCATAGCGAAAGGCTTCTCGAGGGGAAAGCTGTAACTCTGTGAGATGAATTAACAGAACACAAAGCAGTTTCTCAGAAAGCTTCTTTCCAGTTTTTATCGAAGGACATTTCCTTTTTCTCCATAGCCCTCTATGGGCTTCTAAATATCCCGTTCTAAATTGCACAAGAACAGTCTTAGCGAAAGCATTCTTGAGAGGAAAGCTGTAACTCTGTGAGATGAATTAAGAGAACACAAAGCAGTTTTTCAGAAAGCTTATTTTCAGTTTTTATCTTAGGTTATTTCCTTTTTCACTGTAGACCTCTGTAGGCTTCTAAATATCACTTCCCAAATTCGACAAGAACAGTCTTAGGGAAAGGCTTCGTGAGGGGAAAGCTGTAACTTTGTGAGATGAATTAACAGAACACAACGCAGTGTCTCAGAAAGCTTCTTTCCCGTTTTAAACCGAAGATATTTCCTTTTCACCATAGCTCTCTATGGCCTTCGAAATGTCACGTTGCAAATTCCACAAGAACAGTCATAGCGAAAGGCTTCCTCAGGGGAAAGCTGTAACTCTGTGGGGTGAATTCACAGATCAGAAAGCTGTTTCTCAGAAAGCTTCTTTCTCACGTTTATGGCGGATATTTCCTTTGGCCCTATAGTCTTCAACGGGAACCGAACTATCCCTTCTCAGATTCCACAGAAATAAGGTTAGCAAACAGCTCTATGACATATAGCTCTCACTCAGTGAGTGGAAGTCACGTATCACAAAGCAGTTTCTCAGAAATGTTCTTTTCAGTTTTTATCTTAGGATATTTCCTTTTTCACCATAGCCCTCTATGGGCTTACAAATACCACTCTGCAAATTCCACAAGAACAGTCTTACCGAAAGGCTTCTTAAGGGGAAAGCTGTAACTCTGTGAGGTGAATTAACAGAACACAAAGCAGTTTCTCAGAAAGCTTCTTTTCAGCTTTTATCTTAGGGTATTTCCTTTTTCACCATAGCCCTATAAGGGCTTACAAATATCACTATGAGTATTACACAAGAAGAGTCTTAGCAAAAGTCTTTTTGAGGGTAAAGCTGTAACTCTTTGAGATGAATTAACAGAACACAAAGCAGTTTCTTAGAAAGCTTCTTTCCATTTTTTAACTGAAGGTATTTCCCTTTTCACCACAGCCGTCTATGGGCTTCGAAATATCACTTTGCAAATTCAAAAAGAACAGTCCTAGCGAAAGGCTTCTTGAGTGGAATGCTGTAACTCTGTGAGATGAATTAACAGATCTCAGAGAAGTTTCTCAGAAAGCTTCTTTCTCACTTTTAGCGGCAGATATTTCCTTTGGCCCTATAGTCTTCAAAGGGATCCAAAATAACAGTTCTCCGATTCCATAGAAATAAGGCTATCAAACAGCTCTAGGAAATAGAGCTGTAACTCAGTGAGTGGAAGTCACATAATACTAAACCGTTTCTCAGAAAGCCTCTTTCAGTTTTTAACTGAAGCTATATCCTTTTTCACCGTAGCCCTCTATGGGCTTCAAAATATCACTTTGAAAATACAGCAAGAACAGTCTTAGCGAAAGGCTTCTAGAGGGGAAAGCTGTAACTCTGTTAGGTGAATTAACAGAACACAAAGCAGTTTCTCAGGAATGTTCTTTACAGTTTTTATCTGAAGATATTTCCTTTTCTCCATAGCGCTCTATGGGCTACCAAATATCACATTTCAAATTCCGCAAGAACAGTCTTAGCGAAAGACTTCCTGAGGGGAAAGCTGTAAGTCTGTGAGATGAATTAAAAGAACACAAAGCAATTTCTCAGAAAGCTTCTTTCCAGTTTTTATTGGAGGATATTTCGTTTTCACCATAGCCGTCTATTGGCTTCCAAATATCATTTTTCAAATTGTGCAAGAATAATCTTAGCGAAAGGCTTCTTGAGGGGAAAGCTGTAACTCTGTGAAATGAATTCGCAAATCACAAAGAAGTTTCTCAGAAAGCTTCTTTCTAACTTTAACGACGGATATTTCCTTTGGCCCTTCAGTCTTCAAAGGGATCCGAAATAACAGTTCTCAGATTCCACAGAAATAAGACTGCCAAACAGCTCTACGAAATACAGCTGTAACTCCGTGAGTGGAAGTCATATATCACAAAGCAGTTTCTCAGAAAGCTTCTTTTCAGTTTTTAACTGAAGATATATCCTTTTTCACTATAGGTCACTATGAGCTTCCAAATATCACTTTGCATATTCCACAAGAACTGTCTTAGCGAAAGGCTTCTTGAAGGGAAACCTGTAACTCTGTGAGATGAATTAACAAAACACAAAGCAGTTTCTCAGAATGGTTCTTTTCAGTTTTTATCTTAGGATATTTACGTTTTCACCATCGACTTCTATGGGCTTACAAATATCACTTTGCAAATTCCACAAGAACAGTCTTAGCGAAAGGCTTCTAGAGGGGAAAGCTGAAACTCTGTGAGGTGAATTAACAGAATACAAAGCAGTTTCTCAGAAAGTTTCTTTCCAGTTTTTAACTGAAGGTATTTCCTTTTTCACCATAGCCCTCGACGGGCTTTCAAATATCACTTTGCAAATTCCACAAGAACAGTCTTAGCGAACGGCTTCTTGAGGGGAAAGCTGAAACTCTGTCAGATAAATTAACAGAACACAAAACAGTTTGTTGGAAAGCTTCTTTCCATTTTTGATCCGAGGACATTTCCTTTTACACCATAGCCCTCTCACGGCTTCCAAATATCACTTTGCAAATTCCACGAGAACCGTCTTAGCGAAAGACTTCTGGAGGGGAAAGCTGAAACTCTGTGAGATGAATTAACAGAAAACAAAGCAGTTTCTCAGAAAGCTTCTTTCCAGTTTTTAATTGAAGATATTTCCTTTTTCACCATATCCCTCCATGGGCTTCCAAATATCACATTGCAAATTCCACAAGAACAGTCTTAGCGAAATGCTTCTTGAGGGGTAAGCTGTAACTCTGTGAGATGAATTAACAGAACACAAAGCAGTTTCTCAGAAAGCTTCTTTCCAATTTTTATGTGAGGAAATTTCCTTTTTAAACATACCCCTCTATGGGCTTCCAAATATCACTTTGTAAACTCCACAAGAACAGTCTTAGCGAAAGGATTCTTGATAGGAAAGCTGTAACTCTGTGCATGAATTCACAGAACACAAAGAAGTTTCTCAGAAAGCTTCTCTCCAGTTTTTAACTGAAGATATTTCCTTTTTCACCATAGCGCTCTATGGGCTTCCAAATATCTCTTTGGAAATTCCAGAAGAACAGTCTTAGTGAAGGGCTTCTTGAGGGTAGAGCTGTAATACTGTGAGATGAATTAACAGAACACAAAGCAGTTTCTCAGAAAGCTTCTTTCCAGTTTTTATGTGAGGAAATTTCCTTTTTAACCGTACCCCTCTATGGGCTTCCAAATATCACTTTGTAAACTCCACAAGAACAGTCTTAGCGAAAGGATTCGTGATAGGAAAGGTGTAACTCTGTGTATGAATTAACAGAACACAAAGCAGTTTCTCAGAAAGCTTCTCTCCAGTTTTTAACTGAAGATATTTCCATTTTCACCATAGCCCTCTATGAGCTTCCAAATATCATTTTGCAAATTTCACAACAACAGTCTTAATGAACGGCTTCTTGAGGGGAAAGCTATAACTCTGTGAGATGAATTAACGGTACGCAAAACAGTTTCTCAAAAAGCTTCTTTTCAGTTTTTATCTTAGGATATTTCCTTTTTCACCATAGCCCTCTATTGTTTTCCAAATATCACTTTGCAAATTCCACGAGAACAGTCTTAGCGAAAGGCCTCTTGAGGGGAAACTGTAGCTCTGTGAGATCAATTCACAGAACTCAAAGAAGTTTCTCAGAAAGCTTCTTTCACACTTTTAGTGGCGGATATTTCCTTTGGACCTATAGTCTTCAAAGAGATCCGAAGTAACATTTCTCAGATTCCACAGAAATAAGCCTAGCCAACAGTTCTACGAAATACAGCTGTTTCTCAGTGACAGGAAATCACATATCACAAAGCAGTTCCTCGGAAAGCTTCTTTTCACTTTTTAACTGAAGCTATATCCTTTTTCACCATAGCGACGTATGGACTTCCAAAGACCACTTTGGAAATTCCACAAGAACAGTCTTGGTGAAAGGCTTCTTGAGGGGAAAGCTGTAACTCTGTGAGATGAACTAAGAGAACACAAAACCGTTTCTCAGAAAGCTTCTTTCCAGTTTTTAACTGAAGATATTTCCCTTTTCACCATAGCCCTCTATGGGCTTCCAAATATCAATTTGAAAATAACACAAGATCAGTCTTAGTGAATGGCTTTCTGTTCGGAAAGCTGTAACTCTCTGAGATGAATTAACAAAACACAAAGCAGTTTCTCAGAAAGCTTCTTTTCAGTTTTTACCTTACGATATTTCCTTTTTCACCATAGTTCTCTAAGCACTTCCAAATATCACTTCGCAAATTTCACAAGAACAGTCTTAGTAAACGACTTCTTGAGGGGAATGCTGTACCTCTGTGAGATGGATTAACAGAACACAAAGCAGTTTCTCAGAAACGTTCTTTCCACTTTTTAACTGAAGATATTTCCTTTTTCCCCATAGCACTCTATGGGCTTCCAAATATCACTTTGCAAAATCCACGAGAACAGTCTTAGTGAACGGTTTCTTGAGGGGAAAGCTGTAAGTCTGTGAGATGAATTCAGAGAACACAAAGCAGTTTCTCAGAAATTTTCTTTTCAGTTTTTATCTTAGGATATTTTCTTTTTAACCATAGATCTCTATGGTTTTCCATATACCTTTTTCCAAATTCCACAAAAACAGCTTTAGCGAAAGTTTTCTTGAGGGGAAAGCCGTAATTCTGTGAGATGAATTAACAGAACACAAAGCAATTTCTCAGAAAGCTACTTTCCAGTTTTTATCTGAAGATATTTCCTTTACACCATGGTCCTCTATGGGCTTCCAAATATCACTTTGCAAATTCCACAAGAACAGTCTTACTGAACGACTTCTTGAGGGGAAAGCTGTAATTCTATAAGATGAATTAACAGAACACAAAATCGTTTCTCAGAAAGCTTCTTTTCAGTTCTTATCTTAGGAAATTTCTTTTTCACCACAGCCCTCTATGGGCTTCCAAATGTCACTTTGCAAATTCCACAAGAACAGTCTTAGCGGAATGCTTCTTGAGGGGAAAGGTGTAACACTGTCAGATGAATTAACAGAACACAAAGCAGTTTCTCAGAAAACTTCTTTCCAGTTTATAACTGAAGATATTTCCTTTTTCACCATAGCCCCCTATGGGTTTCCAAATAGCACTTTGAAAATTCCACAAGAACGGTCTTAATGAACGGTTTCTGGAGGGCAAAGCTGTAACTGTGTGAGATGAATTAACGGAACACAAAGTAGTTTCTCAAGAAGCTTCTTTCTAGTTTTCATCTGAGGACATTTCCTTTTTCACCATAGCCCTCTATGGGCTTCCAAATTTCACTTTGCAAATTCCACAAGAACAGTCTTAACGAAAGACTTCTTGAGGGGAAAGCTGTAACTCTGTGAGATGAATTAACAGAAAACAAAGCAGTTTCTCAGAAAGCTTCTATACACTTTCTAACTGAAGATATTCCTTTTTTCACCATAACCCTATATGGGCTTCCAAATATTACTTTGCGAATTACACAAGAACAGTCATAGCGAAAGGCTTCTCGAGGGGAAAGCTGTAACTCTGTGAGATGAATTAACAGAACACAAAGCAGTTTCTCAGAAAGCTTCTTTCCAGTTTTTATCTAAGGACATTTCCTTTTTCTCCATAGCCCTCTATGGGCTTCTAAATATCCCGTTCTAAATTGCACAAGAACAGTCTTAGCGAAAGGATTCTTGAGAGGAAAGCTGTAACTCTGTGAGATGAATTAAGAGAACACAAAGCAGTTTTTCAGAAAGCTTATTTTCAGTTTTTATCTTAGGTTATTTCCTTTTTCACTGTAGACCTCTGTAGGCTTCTAAATATCACTTCCCAAATTCGACAAGAACAGTCTTAGGGAAAGGCTTCGTGAGGGGAAAGCTGTAACTTTGTGAGATGAATTAACAGAACACAACGCAGTGTCTCAGAAAGCTTCTTTCCCGTTTTAAACCGAAGATATTTCCTTTTCACCATAGCTCTCTATGGCCTTCGAAATGTCACGTTGCAAATTCCACAAGAACAGTCATAGCGAAAGGCTTCCTCAGGGGAAAGCTGTAACTCTGTGGGGTGAATTCACAGATCAGAAAGCTGTTTCTCAGAAAGCTTCTTTCTCACGTTTATGGCGGATATTTCCTTTGGCCCTATAGTCTTCAACGGGAACCGAACTATCCCTTCTCAGATTCCACAGAAATAAGGTTAGCAAACAGCTCTATGACATATAGCTCTCACTCAGTGAGTGGAAGTCACGTATCACAAAGCAGTTTCTCAGAAATGTTCTTTTCAGTTTTTATCTTAGGATATTTCCTTTTTCACCATAGCCCTCTATGGGCTTACAAATACCACTCTGCAAATTCCACAAGAACAGTCTTACCGAAAGGCTTCTTAAGGGGAAAGCTGTAACTCTGTGAGGTGAATTAACAGAACACAAAGCAGTTTCTCAGAAAGCTTCTTTTCAGCTTTTATCTTAGGGTATTTCCTTTTTCACCATAGCCCTATAAGGGCTTACAAATATCACTATGAGTATTACACAAGAAGAGTCTTAGCAAAAGTCTTTTTGAGGGTAAAGCTGTAACTCTTTGAGATGAATTAACAGAACACCAAGCAGTTTCTTAGAAAGCTTCTTTCCATTTTTTAACTGAAGGTATTTCCCTTTTCACCACAGCCGTCTATGGGCTTCGAAATATCACTTTGCAAATTCAAAAAGAACAGTCCTAGCGAAAGGCTTCTTGAGTGGAATGCTGTAACTCTGTGAGATGAATTAACAGATCTCAGAGAAGTTTCTCAGAAAGCTTCTTTCTCACTTTTAGCGGCAGATATTTCCTTTGGCCCTATAGTCTTCAAAGGGATCCAAAATAACAGTTCTCCGATTCCATAGAAATAAGGCTATCAAACAGCTCTAGGAAATAGAGCTGTAACTCAGTGAGTGGAAGTCACATAATACTAAACCGTTTCTCAGAAAGCCTCTTTCAGTTTTTAACTGAAGCTATATCCTTTTTCACCGTAGCCCTCTATGGGCTTCAAAATATCACTTTGAAAATACAGCAAGAACAGTCTTAGCGAAAGGCTTCTAGAGGGGAAACCTGTAACTCTGTTAGGTGAACTAACAGAACACAAAGCAGTTTCTCAGGAATGTTCTTTACAGTTTTTATCTGAAGATATTTCCTTTTCTCCATAGCGCTCTATGGGCTACCAAATATCACATTTCAAATTCCGCAAGAACAGTCTTAGCGAAAGACTTCCTGAGGGGAAAGCTGTAAGTCTGTGAGATGAATTAAAAGAACACAAAGCAATTTCTCAGAAAGCTTCTTTCCAGATTTTATCGGAGGATATTTCGTTTTCACCATAGCCGTCTATTGGCTTCCAAATATCATTTTTCAAATTGTGCAAGAATAATCTTAGCGAAAGGCTTCTTGAGGGGAAAGCTGTAACTCTGTGAAATGAATTCGCAAATCACAAAGAAGTTTCTCAGAAAGCTTCTTTCTAACTTTAACGACGGATATTTCCTTTGGCCCTTCAGTCTTCAAAGGGATCCGAAATAACAGTTCTCAGATTCCACAGAAATAAGACTGCCAAACAGCTCTACGAAATACAGCTGTAACTCCGTGAGTGGAAGTCATATATCACAAAGCAGTTTCTCAGAAAGCTTCTTTTCAGTTTTTAACTGAAGATATATCCTTTTTCACTATAGGTCACTATGAGCTTCCAAATATCACTTTGCATATTCCACAAGAACTGTCTTAGCGAAAGGCTTCTTGAAGGGAAACCTGTAACTCTGTGAGATGAATTAACAAAACACAAAGCAGTTTCTCAGAATGGTTCTTTTCAGTTTTTATCTTAGGATATTTACGTTTTCACCATCGACTTCTATGGGCTTACAAATATCACTTTGCAAATTCCACAAGAACAGTCTTAGCGAAAGGCTTCTAGAGGGGAAAGCTGAAACTCTGTGAGGTGAATTAACAGAATACAAAGCAGTTTCTCAGAAAGTTTCTTTCCAGTTTTTAACTGAAGGTATTTCCTTTTTCACCATAGCCCTCGACGGGCTTTCAAATATCACTTTGCAAATTCCACAAGAACAGTCTTAGCGAACGGCTTGTTGAGGGGAAAGCTGAAACTCTGTCAGATAAATTAACAGAACACAAAACAGTTTGTTGGAAAGCTTCTTTCCATTTTTGATCCGAGGACATTTCCTTTTACACCATAGCCCTCTCACGGCTTCCAAATATCACTTTGCAAATTCCACGAGAACCGTCTTAGCGAAAGACTTCTGGAGGGGAAAGCTGAAACTCTGTGAGATGAATTAACAGAAAACAAAGCAGTTTCTCAGAAAGCTTCTTTCCAGTTTTTAATTGAAGATATTTCCTTTTTCACCATATCCCTCCATGGGCTTCCAAATATCACATTGCAAATTCCACAAGAACAGTCTTAGCGAAATGCTTCTTGAGGGGTAAGCTGTAACTCTGTGAGATGAATTAACAGAACACAAAGCAGTTTCTCAGAAAGCTTCTTTCCAGTTTTTATGTGAGGAAATTTCCTTTTTAAACGTACCCCTCTATGGGCTTCCAAATATCACTTTGTAAACTCCACAAGAACAGTCTTAGCGAAAGGATTCTTGATAGGAAAGCTGTAACTCTGTGCATGAATTAACAGAACACAAAGAAGTTTCTCAGAAAGCTTCTCTCCAGTTTTTAACTGAAGATATTTCCTTTTTCACCATAGCGCTCTATGGGCTTCCAAATATCTCTTTGGAAATTCCAGAAGAACAGTCTTAGTGAAGGGCTTCTTGAGGGTAGAGCTGTAATACTGTGAGATGAATTAACAAAACACAAAGCAGTTTCTCAGAAAGCTTCTTTCCAGTTTTTATGTGAGGAAATTTCCTTTTTAACCGTACCCCTCTATGGGCTTCCAAATATCACTTTGTAAACTCCACAAGAACAGTCTTAGCGAAAGGATTCGTGATAGGAAAGGTGTAACTCTGTGTATGAATTAACAGAACACAAAGCAGTTTCTCAGAAAGCTTCTCTCCAGTTTTTAACTGAAGATATTTCCATTTTCACCATAGCCCTCTATGAGCTTCCAAATATCATTTTGCAAATTTCACAACAACAGTCTTAATGAACGGCTTCTTGAGGGGAAAGCTATAACTCTGTGAGATGAATTAACGGTACGCAAAACAGTTTCTCAAAAAGCTTCTTTTCAGTTTTTATCTTAGGATATTTCCTTTTTCACCATAGCCCTCTATTGTTTTCCAAATATCACTTTGCAAATTCCACGAGAACAGTCTTAGCGAAAGGCCTCTTGAGGGGAAACTGTAGCTCTGTGAGATCAATTCACAGAACTCAAAGAAGTTTCTCAGAAAGCTTCTTTCACACTTTTAGTGGCGGATATTTCCTTTGGACCTATAGTCTTCAAAGAGATCCGAAGTAACATTTCTCAGATTCCACAGAAATAAGCCTAGCCAACAGTTCTACGAAATACAGCTGTTTCTCAGTGACAGGAAATCACATATCACGAAGCAGTTCCTCGGAAAGCTTCTTTTCACTTTTTAACTGAAGCTATATCCTTTTTCACCATAGCGACGTATGGACTTCCAAAGACCACTTTGGAAATTCCACAAGAACAGTCTTGGTGAAAGGCTTCTTGAGGGGAAAGCTGTAACTCTGTGAGATGAACTAAGAGAACACAAAACAGTTTCTCAGAAAGCTTCTTTCCAGTTTTTAACTGAAGATATTTCCCTTTTCGCCATAGCCCTCTATGGGCTTCCAAATATCAATTTGAAAATAACACAAGATCAGTCTTAGTGAATGGCTTTTTGTTCGGAAAGCTGTAACTCTCTGAGATGAATTAACAAAACACAAAGCAGTTTCTCAGAAAGCTTCTTTTCAGTTTTTATCTTACGATATTTCCTTTTTCACCATAGTTCTCTAAGCACTTCCAAATATCACTTCGCAAATTTCACAAGAACAGTCTTAGTAAACGACTTCTTGAGGGAAATGCTGTACCTCTGTGAGATGGATTAACAGAACACAAAGCAGTTTCTCAGAAACGTTCTTTCCACTTTTTAACTGAAGATATTTCCTTTTTCCCCATAGCACTCTATGGGCTTCCAAATATCACTTTGCAAAATCCACGAGAACAGTCTTAGTGAACGGTTTCTTGAGGGGAAAGCTGTAAGTCTGTGAGATGAATTCAGAGAACACAAAGCAGTTTCTCAGAAATTTTCTTTTCAGTTTTTATCTTAGGATATTTTCTTTTTAACCATAGATCTCTATGGTTTTCCATATACCTTTTTCCAAATTCCACAAAAACAGCTTTAGCGAAAGTTTTCTTGAGGGGAAAGCCGTAATTCTGTGAGATGAATTAACAGAACACAAAGCAATTTCTCAGAAAGCTACTTTCCAGTTTTTATCTGAAGATATTTCCTTTACACCATGGTCCTCTATGGGCTTCCAAATATCACTTTGCAAATTCCACAAGAACAGTCTTACTGAACGACTTCTTGAGGGGAAAGCTGTAATTCTATAAGATGAATTAACAGAACACAAAATCGTTTCTCAGAAAGCTTCTTTTCAGTTCTTATCTTAGGAAATTTCTTTTTCACCACAGCCCTCTATGGGCTTCCAAATGTCACTTTGCAAATTCCACAAGAACAGTCTTAGCGGAATGCTTCTTGAGGGGAAAGGTGTAACACTGTCAGATGAATTAACAGAACACAAAGCAGTTTCTCAGAAAACTTCTTTCCAGTTTATAACTGAAGATATTTCCTTTTTCACCATAGCCCCCTATGGGTTTCCAAATAGCACTTTGAAAATTCCACAAGAACGGTCTTAATGAACGGTTTCTGGAGGGCAAAGCTGTAACTGTGTGAGATGAATTAACGGAACACAAAGTAGTTTCTCAAGAAGCTTCTTTCTAGTTTTCATCTGAGGACATTTCCTTTTTCACCATAGCCCTCTATGGGCTTCCAAATTTCACTTTGCAAATTCCACAAGAACAGTCTTAACGAAAGACTTCTTGAGGGGAAAGCTGTAACTCTGTGAGATGAATTAACAGAAAACAAAGCAGTTTCTCAGAAAGCTTCTATACACTTTCTAACTGAAGATATTCCTTTTTTCACCATAACCCTATATGGGCTTCCAAATATTACTTTGCGAATTACACAAGAACAGTCATAGCGAAAGGCTTCTCGAGGGGAAAGCTGTAACTCTGTGAGATGAATTAACAGAACACAAAGCAGTTTCTCAGAAAGCTTCTTTCCAGTTTTTATCTAAGGACATTTCCTTTTTCTCCATAGCCCTCTATGGGCTTCTAAATATCCCGTTCTAAATTGCACAAGAACAGTCTTAGCGAAAGGATTCTTGAGAGGAAAGCTGTAACTCTGTGAGATGAATTAAGAGAACACAAAGCAGTTTTTCAGAAAGCTTCTTTTCAGTTTTTATCTTAGGTTATTTCCTTTTTCACTGTAGACCTCTGTAGGCTTCTAAATATCACTTCCCAAATTCGACAAGAACAGTCTTAGGGAAAGGCTTCGTGAGGGGAAAGCTGTAACTTTGTGAGATGAATTAACAGAACACAACGCAGTGTCTCAGAAAGCTTCTTTCCCGTTTTAAACCGAAGATATTTCCTTTTCACCATAGCTCTCTATGGCCTTCGAAATGTCACGTTGCAAATTCCACAAGAACAGTCATAGCGAAAGGCTTCCTCAGGGGAAAGCTGTAACTCTGTGGGGTGAATTCACAGATCAGAAAGCTGTTTCTCAGAAAGCTTCTTTCTCACGTTTATGGCGGATATTTCCTTTGGCCCTATAGTCTTCAACGGGAACCGAACTATCCCTTCTCAGATTCCACAGAAATAAGGTTAGCAAACAGCTCTATGACATATAGCTCTCACTCAGTGAGTGGAAGTCACGTATCACAAAGCAGTTTCTCAGAAATGTTCTTTTCAGTTTTTATCTTAGGATATTTCCTTTTTCACCATAGCCCTCTATGGGCTTACAAATACCACTCTGCAAATTCCACAAGAACAGTCTTACCGAAAGGCTTCTTAAGGGGAAAGCTGTAACTCTGTGAGGTGAATTAACAGAACACAAAGCAGTTTCTCAGAAAGCTTCTTTTCAGCTTTTATCTTAGGGTATTTCCTTTTTCACCATAGCCCTATAAGGGCTTACAAATATCACTATGAGTATTACACAAGAAGAGTCTTAGCAAAAGTCTTTTTGAGGGTAAAGCTGTAACTCTTTGAGATGAATTAACAGAACACCAAGCAGTTTCTTAGAAAGCTTCTTTCCATTTTTTAACTGAAGGTATTTCCCTTTTCACCACAGCCGTCTATGGGCTTCGAAATATCACTTTGCAAATTCAAAAAGAACAGTCCTAGCGAAAGGCTTCTTGAGTGGAATGCTGTAACTCTGTGAGATGAATTAACAGATCTCAGAGAAGTTTCTCAGAAAGCTTCTTTCTCACTTTTAGCGGCAGATATTTCCTTTGGCCCTATAGTCTTCAAAGGGATCCAAAATAACAGTTCTCCGATTCCATAGAAATAAGGCTATCAAACAGCTCTAGGAAATAGAGCTGTAACTCAGTGAGTGGAAGTTACATAATACTAAACCGTTTCTCAGAAAGCCTCTTTCAGTTTTTAACTGAAGCTATATCCTTTTTCACCGTAGCCCTCTATGGGCTTCAAAATATCACTTTGAAAATACAGCAAGAACAGTCTTAGCGAAAGGCTTCTAGAGGGGAAAGCTGTAACTCTGTTAGGTGAATTAACAGAACACAAAGCAGTTTCTCAGGAATGTTCTTTACAGTTTTTATCTGAAGATATTTCCTTTTCTCCATAGCGCTCTATGGGCTACCAAATATCACATTTCAAATTCCGCAAGAACAGTCTTAGCGAAAGACTTCCTGAGGGGAAAGCTGTAAGTCTGTGAGATGAATTAAAAGAACACAAAGCAATTTCTCAGAAAGCTTCTTTCCAGTTTTTATCGGAGGATATTTCGTTTTCACCATAGCCGTCTATTGGCTTCCAAATATCATTTTTCAAATTGTGCAAGAATAATCTTAGCGAAAGGCTTCTTGAGGGGAAAGCTGTAACTCTGTGAAATGAATTCGCAAATCACAAAGAAGTTTCTCAGAAAGCTTCTTTCTAACTTTAACGACGGATATTTCCTTTGGCCCTTCAGTCTTCAAAGGGATCCGAAATAACAGTTCTCAGATTCCACAGAAATAAGACTGCCAAACAGCTCTACGAAATACAGCTGTAACTCCGTGAGTGGAAGTCATATATCACAAAGCAGTTTCTCAGAAAGCTTCTTTTCAGTTTTTAACTGAAGATATATCCTTTTTCACTATAGGTCACTATGAGCTTCCAAATATCACTTTGCATATTCCACAAGAACTGTCTTAGCGAAAGGCTTCTTGAAGGGAAACCTGTAACTCTGTGAGATGAATTAACAAAACACAAAGCAGTTTCTCAGAATGGTTCTTTTCAGTTTTTATCTTAGGATATTTACGTTTTCACCATCGACTTCTATGGGCTTACAAATATCACTTTGCAAATTCCACAAGAACAGTCTTAGCGAAAGGCTTCTAGAGGGGAAAGCTGAAACTCTGTGAGGTGAATTAACAGAATACAAAGCAGTTTCTCAGAAAGTTTCTTTCCAGTTTTTAACTGAAGGTATTTCCTTTTTCACCATAGCCCTCGACGGGCTTTCAAATATCACTTTGCAAATTCCACAAGAACAGTCTTAGCGAACGGCTTCTTGAGGGGAAAGCTGAAACTCTGTCAGATAAATTAACAGAACACAAAGCAGTTTCTCAGAAAGTTTCTTTCCAGTTTTTAACTGAAGGTATTTCCTTTTTCACCATAGCCCTCGACGGGCTTTCAAATATCACTTTGCAAATTCCACAAGAACAGTCTTAGCGAACGGCTTCTTGAGGGGAAAGCTGAAACTCTGTCAGATAAATTAACAGAACACAAAACAGTTTGTTGGAAAGCTTCTTTCCATTTTTGATCCGATGACATTTCCTTTTACACCATAGCCCTCTCACGGCTTCCAAATATCACTTTGCAAATTCCAAGAGAACCGTCTTAGAGAAAGACTTCTGGAGGGGAAAGCTGAAACTCTGTGAGATGAATTAACAGAAAACAAAGCGGTTTCTCAGAAAGCTTCTTTCCAGTTTTTAATTGAAGATATTTCCTTTTTCACCATATCCCTCCATGGGCTTCCAAATATCACATTGCAAATTCCACAAGAACAGTCTTAGCAAAATGCTTCTTGAGGGGTAAGCTGTAACTCTGTGAGATGAATTAACAGAACACAAAGCAGTTTCTCAGAAAACTTCTTTCCAGTTTTTATGTGAGGAAATTTCCTTTTTAAACGTACCCCTCTATGGGCTTCCAAATATCACTTTGTAAACTCCACAAGAACAGTCTTAGCGAAAGGATTCTTGATAGGAAAGCTGTAACTCTGTGCATGAATTAACAGAACACAAAGAAGTTTCTCAGAAAGCTTCTCTCCAGTTTTTAACTGAAGATATTTCCTTTTTCACCATAGCGCTCTATGGGCTTCCAACTATCTCTTTGGAAATTCCAGAAGAACAGTCTTAGTGAAGGGCTTCTTGAGGGTAGAGCTGTAATACTGTGAGATGAATTAACAAAACACAAAGCAGTTTCTCAGAAAGCTTCTTTCCAGTTTTTATGTGAGGAAATTTCCTTTTTAACCGTACCCCTCTATGGGCTTCCAAATATCACTTTGTAAACTCCACAAGAACAGTCTTAGCGAAAGGATTCGTGATAGGAAAGGTGTAACTCTGTGTATGAATTAACAGAACACAAAGCAGTTTCTCAGAAAGCTTCTCTCCAGTTTTTAACTGAAGATATTTCCATTTTCACCATAGCCCTCTATGAGCTTCCAAATATCATTTTGCAAATTTCACAACAACAGTCTTAATGAACGGCTTCTTGAGGGGAAAGCTATAACTCTGTGAGATGAATTAACGGTACGCAAAACAGTTTCTCAAAAAGCTTCTTTTCAGTTTTTATCTTAGGATATTTCCTTTTTCACCATAGCCCTCTATTGTTTTCCAAATATCACTTTGCAAATTCCACGAGAACAGTCTTAGCGAAAGGCCTCTTGAGGGGAAACTGTAGCTCTGTGAGATCAATTCACAGAACTCAAAGAAGTTTCTCAGAAAGCTTCTTTCACACTTTTAGTGGCGGATATTTCCTTTGGACCTATAGTCTTCAAAGAGATCCGAAGTAACATTTCTCAGATTCCACAGAAATAAGCCTAGCCAACAGTTCTACGAAATACAGCTGTTTCTCAGTGACAGGAAATCACATATCACAAAGCAGTTCCTCGGAAAGCTTCTTTTCACTTTTTAACTGAAGCTATATCCTTTTTCACCATAGCGACGTATGGACTTCCAAAGACCACTTTGGAAATTCCACAAGAACAGTCTTGGTGAAAGGCTTCTTGAGGGGAAAGCTGTAACTCTGTGAGATGAACTAAGAGAACACAAAACCGTTTCTCAGAAAGCTTCTTTCCAGTTTTTAACTGAAGATATTTCCCTTTTCACCATAGCCCTCTATGGGCTTCCAAATATCAATTTGAAAATAACACAAGATCAGTCTTAGTGAATGGCTTTCTGTTCGGAAAGCTGTAACTCTCTGAGATGAATTAACAAAACACAAAGCAGTTTCTCAGAAAGCTTCTTTTCAGTTTTTACCTTACGATATTTCCTTTTTCACCATAGTTCTCTAAGCACTTCCAAATATCACTTCGCAAATTTCACAAGAACAGTCTTAGTAAACGACTTCTTGAGGGGAATGCTGTACCTCTGTGAGATGGATTAACAGAACACAAAGCAGTTTCTCAGAAACGTTCTTTCCACTTTTTAACTGAAGATATTTCCTTTTTCCCCATAGCACTCTATGGGCTTCCAAATATCACTTTGCAAAATCCACGAGAACAGTCTTAGTGAACGGTTTCTTGAGGGGAAAGCTGTAAGTCTGTGAGATGAATTCAGAGAACACAAAGCAGTTTCTCAGAAATTTTCTTTTCAGTTTTTATCTTAGGATATTTTCTTTTTAACCATAGATCTCTATGGTTTTCCATATACCTTTTTCCAAATTCCACAAAAACAGCTTTAGCGAAAGTTTTCTTGAGGGGAAAGCCGTAATTCTGTGAGATGAATTAACAGAACACAAAGCAATTTCTCAGAAAGCTACTTTCCAGTTTTTATCTGAAGATATTTCCTTTACACCATGGTCCTCTATGGGCTTCCAAATATCACTTTGCAAATTCCACAAGAACAGTCTTACTGAACGACTTCTTGAGGGGAAAGCTGTAATTCTATAAGATGAATTAACAGAACACAAAATCGTTTCTCAGAAAGCTTCTTTTCAGTTCTTATCTTAGGAAATTTCTTTTTCACCACAGCCCTCTATGGGCTTCCAAATGTCACTTTGCAAATTCCACAAGAACAGTCTTAGCGGAATGCTTCTTGAGGGGAAAGGTGTAACACTGTCAGATGAATTAACAGAACACAAAGCAGTTTCTCAGAAAGATTCTTTTCAGCTTTTTTCTTAGGATATTTCTTTTTTCACATAGCCCCCTATGGGTTTCCAAATAGCACTTTGAAAATTCCACAAGAACGGTCTTAATGAACGGTTTCTGGAGGGCAAAGCTGTAACTGTGTGAGATGAATTAACGGAACACAAAGTAGTTTCTCAAGAAGCTTCTTTCTAGTTTTCATCTGAGGACATTTCCTTTTTCACCATAGCCCTCTATGGGCTTCCAAATTTCACTTTGCAAATTCCACAAGAACAGTCTTAACGAAAGACTTCTTGAGGGGAAAGCTGTAACTCTGTGAGATGAATTAACAGAAAACAAAGCAGTTTCTCAGAAAGCTTCTATACAGTTTCTAACTGAAGATATTCCTTTTTTCACCATAACCCTATATGGGCTTCCAAATATTACTTTGCGAATTACACAAGAACAGTCATAGCGAAAGGCTTCTCGAGGGGAAAGCTGTAACTCTGTGAGATGAATTAACAGAACACAAAGCAGTTTCTCAGAAAGCTTCTTTCCAGTTTTTATCTAAGGACATTTCCTTTTTCTCCATAGCCCTCTATGGGCTTCTAAATATCACGTTCTAAATTGCACAAGAACAGTCTTAGCGAAAGGATTCTTGAGAGGAAAGCTGTAACTCTGTGAGATGAATTAAGAGAACACAAAGCAGTTTTTCAGAAAGCTTATTTTCAGTTTTTATCTTAGGTTATTTCCTTTTTCACTGTAGACCTCTGTAGGCTTCTAAATATCACTTCCCAAATTCGACAAGAACAGTCTTAGGGAAAGGCTTCGTGAGGGGAAAGCTGTAACTTTGTGAGATGAATTAACAGAACACAACGCAGTGTCTCAGAAAGCTTCTTTCCCGTTTTAAACCGAAGATATTTCCTTTTCACCATAGCTCTCTATGGGCTTCGAAATGTCACATTGCAAATTCCACAAGAACAGTCATAGCGAAAGGCTTCCTCAGGGGAAAGCTGTAACTCTGTGGGATGAATTTACAGATCAGAAAGCTGTTTCTCAGAAAGCTTCTTTCTCACTTTTATGGCGGATATTTCCTTTGGCCCTATAGTCTTCAACGGGAACCAAATTATCCCTTCTCAGATTCCACAGAAATAAGGTTAGCAAACAGCTCTATGACATATAGCTCTCACTCAGTGAGTGGAAGTCACGTATCACAAAGCAGTTTCTCAGAAATGTTCTTTTCAGTTTTTATCTTAGGATATTTCCTTTTTCACCATAGCCCTCTATGGGCTTACAAATACCACTCTGCAAATTCCACAAGAACAGTCTTACCGAAAGGCTTCTTAAGGGGAAAGCTGTAACTCTGTGAGGTGAATTAACAGAACACAAAGCAGTTTCTCAGAAAGCTTCTTTTCAGCTTTTTTCTTAGGATATTTCCTTTTTCACCATAGCCCTATAAAGGCTTACAAATATCACTATGAGTATTACACAAGAAGAGTCTTAGCAAAAGTCTTTTTGAAGGTAAAGCTGTAACTCTTTGAGATGAATTAACAGAACACCAAGCAGTTTCTTAGAAAGCTTCTTTCCATTTTTTAACTGAAGGTATTTCCCTTTTCACCACAGCCATCTATGGGCTTCGAAATATCACTTTGCAAATTCAAAAAGAACAGTCCTAGCGAAAGGCTTCTTGAGTGGAATGCTGTAACTCTGTGAGATGAATTAACAGATCTCAGAGAAGTTTCTCAGAAAGCTTCTTTCTCACTTTTAGCGGCAGATATTTCCTTTGGCCCTATAGTCTTCAAAGGGATCCAAAATAACAGTTCTCCGATTCCATAGAAATAAGGCTATCAAACAGCTCTAGGAAATAGAGCTGTAACTCAGTGAGTGGAAGTCACATAATACTAAACCGTTTCTCAGAAAGCCTCTTTCAGTTTTTAACTGAAGCTATATCCTTTTTCACCGTAGCCCTCTATGGGCTTCAAAATATCACTTTGAAAATACAGCAAGAACAGTCTTAGCGAAAGGCTTCTAGAGGGGAAAGCTGTAACTCTGTTAGGTGAATTAACAGAACACAAAGCAGTTTCTCAGGAATGTTCTTTACAGTTTTTATCTGAAGATATTTCCTTTTCTCCATAGCGCTCTATGGGCTACCAAATATCACATTTCAAATTCCACAAGAACAGTCGTAGCGAAAGACTTCCTGAGGGGAAAGCTGTAAGTCTGTGAGATGAATTAAAAGAACACAAAGCAATTTCTCAGAAAGCTTCTTTCCAGTTTTTATCGGAGGATATTTCGTTTTCACCATAGCCGTCTATTGGCTTCCAAATATCATTTTTCAAATTGTGCAAGAATAATCTTAGCGAAAGGCTTCTTGAGGGGAAAGCTGTAACTCTGTGAAATGAATTCGCAAATCACAAAGAAGTTTCTCAGAAAGCTTCTTTCTAACTTTAACGACGGATATTTCCTTTGGCCCTTCAGTCTTCAAAGGGATCCGAAATAACAGTTCTCAGATTCCACAGAAATAAGACTGCCAAACAGCTCTACGAAATACAGCTGTAACTCAGTGAGTGGAAGTCATATATCACAAAGCAGTTTCTCAGAAAGCTTCTTTTCAGTTTTTAACTGAAGATATATCCTTTTTCACTATAGGTCACTATGAGCTTCCAAATATCACTTTGCATATTCCACAAGAACTGTCTTAGCGAAAGGCTTCTTGAAGGGAAACCTGTAACTCTGTGAGATGAATTAGCAAAACACAAAGCAGTTTCTCAGAATGGTTCTTTTCAGTTTTTATCTTAGGATATTTACGTTTTCACCATCAACTTCTATGGGCTTACAAATATCACTTTGCAAATTCCACAAGAACAGTCTTAGCGAAAGGCTTCTAGAGGGGAAAGCTGAAACTCTGTGAGGTTAATTAACAGAATACAGAGCAGTTTCTCAGAAAGTTTCTTTCCAGTTTTTAACTGAAGATATTTCCTTTTTCACCATAGCCCTCGACGGGCTTTCAAATATCACTTTGCAAATTCCACAAGAACAGTCTTAGCGAACGGCTTCTTGAGGGGAAAGCTGAAACTCTGTCAGATAAATTAACAGAACACAAAGCAGTTTCTCAGAAAGTTTCTTTCCAGTATTTAACTGAAGGTATTTCCTTTTTCACCATAGCCCTCGACGGGCTTTCAAATATCACTTTGCAAATTCCACAAGAACAGTCTTAGCGAACGGCTTCTTGAGGGGAAAGCTGAAACTCTGTCAGATAAATTAACAGAACACAAAACAGTTTGTTGGAAAGCTTCTTTCCATTTTTGATCCGAGGACATTTCCTTTTACACCATAGCCCTCTCACGGCTTCCAAATATCACTTTGCAAATTCCACGAGAACCGTCTTAGCGAAAGACTTCTGGAGGGGAAAGCTGAAACTCTGTGAGATGAATTAACAGAAAACAAAGCAGTTTCTCAGAAAGCTTCTTTCCAGTTTTTAATTGAAGATATTTCCTTTTTCACCATATCCCTCCATGGGCTTCCAAATATCACATTGCAAATTCCACAAGAACAGTCTTAGCGAAATGCTTCTTGAGGGGTAAGCTGTAACTCTGTGAGATGAATTAACAGAACACAAAGCAGTTTCTCAGAAAACTTCTTTCCAGTTTTTATGTGAGGAAATTTCCTTTTTAAACGTACCCCTCTATGGGCTTCCAAATATCACTTTGTAAACTCCACAAGAACAGTCTTAGCGAAAGGATTCTTGATAGGAAAGCTGTAACTCTGTGCATGAATTAACAGAACACAAAGAAGTTTCTCAGAAAGCTTCTCTCCAGTTTTTAACTGAAGATATTTCCTTTTTCACCATAGCGCTCTATGGGCTTCCAAATATCTCTTTGGAAATTCCAGAAGAACAGTCTTAGTGAAGGGCTTCTTGAGGGTAGAGCTGTAATACTGTGAGATGAATTAACAGAACACAAAGCAGTTTCTCAGAAAGCTTCTTTCCAGTTTTTATGTGAGGAAATTTCCTTTTTAACCGTACCCCTCTATGGGCTTCCAAATATCACTTTGTAAACTCCACAAGAACAGTCTTAGCGAAAGGATTCGTGATAGGAAAGGTGTAACTCTTTGTATGAATTAACAGAACACAAAGCAGTTTCTCAGAAAGCTTCTCTCCAGTTTTTAACTGAAGATATTTCCATTTTCACCATAGCCCTCTATGAGCTTCCAAATATCATTTTGCAAATTTCACAACAACAGTCTTAATGAACGGCTTCTTGAGGGGAAAGCTATAACTCTGTGAGATGAATTAACGGTACGCAAAACAGTTTCTCAAAAAGCTTCTTTTCAGTTTTTATCTTAGGATATTTCCTTTTTCACCATAGCCCTCTATTGTTTTCCAAATATCACTTTGCAAATTCCACGAGAACAGTCTTAGCGAAAGGCCTCTTGAGGGGAAACTGTAGCTCTGTGAGATCAATTCACAGAACTCAAAGAAGTTTCTCAGAAAGCTTCTTTCACACTTTTAGTGGCGGATATTTCCTTTGGACCTATAGTCTTCAAAGAGATCCGAAGTAACATTTCTCAGATTCCACAGAAATAAGCCTAGCCAACAGTTCTACGAAATACAGCTGTTTCTCAGTGACAGGAAATCACATATCACAAAGCAGTTCCTCGGAAAGCTTCTTTTCACTTTTTAACTGAAGCTATATCCTTTTTCACCATAGCGACGTATGGACTTCCAAAGACCACTTTGGAAATTCCACAAGAACAGTCTTGGTGAAAGGCTTCTTGAGGGGAAAGCTGTAACTCTGTGAGATGAACTAAGAGAACACAAAACCGTTTCTCAGAAAGCTTCTTTCCAGTTTTTAACTGAAGATATTTCCCTTTTCACCATAGCCCTCTATGGGCTTCCAAATATCAATTTGAAAATAACACAAGATCAGTCTTAGTGAATGGCTTTCTGTTCGGAAAGCTGTAACTCTCTGAGATGAATTAACAAAACACAAAGCAGTTTCTCAGAAAGCTTCTTTTCAGTTTTTACCTTACGATATTTCCTTTTTCACCATAGTTCTCTAAGCACTTCCAAATATCACTTCGCAAATTTCACAAGAACAGTCTTAGTAAACGACTTCTTGAGGGGAATGCTGTACCTCTGTGAGATGGATTAACAGAACACAAAGCAGTTTCTCAGAAACGTTCTTTCCACTTTTTAACTGAAGATATTTCCTTTTTCCCCATAGCACTCTATGGGCTTCCAAATATCACTTTGCAAAATCCACGAGAACAGTCTTAGTGAACGGTTTCTTGAGGGGAAAGCTGTAAGTCTGTGAGATGAATTCAGAGAACACAAAGCAGTTTCTCAGAAATTTTCTTTTCAGTTTTTATCTTAGGATATTTTCTTTTTAACCATAGATCTCTATGGTTTTCCATATACCTTTTTCGAAATTCCACAAAAACAGCTTTAGCAAAAGTTTTCTTGAGGGGAAAGCCGTAATTCTGTGAGATGAATTAACAGAACACAAAGCAATTTCTCAGAAAGCTACTTTCCAGTTTTTATCTGAAGATATTTCCTTTACACCATGGTCCTCTATGGGCTTCCAAATATCACTTTGCAAATTCCACAAGAACAGTCTTACTGAACGACTTCTTGAGGGGAAAGCTGTAATTCTATAAGATGAATTAACAGAACACAAAGTCGTTTCTCAGAAAGCTTCTTTTCAGTTCTTATCTTAGGAAATTTCTTTTTCACCGCAGCCCTCTATGGGCTTCCAAATGTCACTTTGCAAATTCCACAAGAACAGTCTTAGCGGAATGCTTCTTGAGGGGAAAGGTGTAACACTGTCAGATGAATTAACAGAACACAAAGCAGTTTCTCAGAAAATTTCTTTCCAGTTTATAACTGAAGATATTTCCTTTTTCACCATAGCCCCCTATGGGTTTCCAAATAGCACTTTGAAAATTCCACAAGAACGGTCTTAATGAACGGTTTCTGGAGGGCAAAGCTGTAACTGTGTGAGATGAATTAACGGAACACAAAGTAGTTTCTCAAGAAGCTTCTTTCTAGTTTTCATCTGAGGACATTTCCTTTTTCACCATAGCCCTCTATGGGCTTCCAAATTTCACTTTGCAAATTCCACAAGAACAGTCTTAACGAAAGACTTCTTGAGGGGAAAGCTGTAACTCTGTGAGATGAATTAACAGAAAACAAAGCAGTTTCTCAGAAAGCTTCTATACAGTTTCTAACTGAAGATATTCCTTTTTTCACCATAACCCTATATGGGCTTCCAAATATTACTTTGCGAATTACACAAGAACAGTCATAGCGAAAGGCTTCTCGAGGGGAAAGCTGTAACTCTGTGAGATGAATTAACAGAACACAAAGCAGTTTCTCAGAAAGCTTCTTTCCAGTTTTTATCTAAGGACATTTCCTTTTTCTCCATAGCCCTCTATGGGCTTCTAAATATCACGTTCTAAATTGCACAAGAACAGTCTTAGCGAAAGGATTCTTGAGAGGAAAGCTGTAACTCTGTGACATGAATTAAGAGAACACAAAGCAGTTTTTCAGAAAGCTTCTTTTCAGTTTTTATCTTAGGTTATTTCCTTTTTCACTGTAGACCTCTGAGGGCTTCTAAATATCACTTCCCAAATTCGACAAGAACAGTCTTAGGGAAAGGCTTCGTGAGGGGAAAGCTGTAACTTTGTGAGATGAATTAACAGAACACAACGCAGTGTCTCAGAAAGCTTCTTTCCCGTTTTAAACCGAAGATATTTCCTTTTCACCATAGCTCTCTATGGCCTTCGAAATGTCACTTTGCAAATTCCACAAGAACAGTCATAGCGAAAGGCTTCCTCAGGGGAAAGCTGTAACTCTGTGGGATGAATTTACAGATCAGAAAGCTGTTTCTCAGAAAGCTTCTTTCTCACTTTTATGGCGGATATTTCCTTTGGCCCTATAGTCTTCAACGGGAACCGAATTATCCCTTCTCAGATTCCACAGAAATAAGGTTAAAAACAGCTCTATGACATATAGCTCTCACTCAGTGAGTGTAAGTCACGTATCACAAAGCAGTTTCTCAGAAATGTTCTTTTCAGTTTTTATCTTAGGATATTTCCTTTTTCACCATAGCCCTCTATGGGCTTACAAATACCACTCTGCAAATTCCACAAGAACAGTCTTAGCGAAAGGCTTCTTAAGGGGAAAGCTGTAACTCTGTGAGGTGAATTAACAGAACACAAAGCAGTTTCTCAGAAAGCTTCTTTTCAGCTTTTTTCTTAGGATATTTCCTTTTTCACCATAGCCCTATAAGGGCTTACAAATATCACTATGAGTATTACACAAGAAGATTCTTAGCAAAAGGCTTTTTGAGGGTAAAGCTGTAACTCTTTGAGATGAATTAACAGAACACCAAGCAGTTTGTTAGAAAGCTTCTTTCCATTTTTTAACTGAAGGTATTTCCCTTTTCACCACAGCCGTCTATGGGCTTCGAAATATCACTTTGCAAATTCAAAAAGAACAGTCCTAGCGAAAGGCTTCTTGAGTGGAATGCTGTAACTCTGTGAGATGAATTAACAGATCTCAGAGAAGTTTCTCAGAAAGCTTCTTTCTCACTTTTAGCGGCAGATATTTCCTTTGGCCCTATAGTCTTCAAAGGGATCCAAAATAACAGTTCTCCAATTCCATAGAAATAAGGCTATCAAACAGCTCTAGGAAATAGAGCTGTAACTCAGTGAGTGGAAGTCACATAATACTAAACCGTTTCTCAGAAAGCCTCTTTCAGTTTTTAACTGAAGCTATATCCTTTTTCACCGTAGCCCTCTATGGGCTTCAAAATATCACTTTGAAAATACAGCAAGAACAGTCTTAGCGAAAGGCTTCTAGAGGGGAAAGCTGTAACTCTGTTAGGTGAATTAACAGAACACAAAGCAGTTTCTCAGGAATGTTCTTTACAGTTTTTATCTGAAGATATTTCCTTTTCTCCATAGCGCTCTATGGGCTACCAAATATCACATTTCAAATTCCGCAAGAACAGTCTTAGCGAAAGACTTCCTGAGGGGAAAGCTGTAAGTCTGTGAGATGAATTAAAAGAACACAAAGCAATTTCTCAGAAAGCTTCTTTCCAGTTTTTGTCGAAGGACATTTCCTTTTTCTCCATAGCCCTCTATGGGCTTCTAAATATCACGTTCTAAATTGCACAAGAACAGTCTTAGCAAAAGGATTCTTGAGAGGAAAGCTGTAACTCTGTGAGATGAATTAAGAGAACACAAAGCAGTTTTTCAGAAAGCTTCTTTTCAGTTTTTATCTTAGGTTATTTCCTTTTTCACTGTAGACCTCTGTAGGCTTCTAAATATCACTTCCCAAATTCCACAAGAACAGTCTTAGGGAAAGGCTTCGTGAGGGGAAAGCTGTAACTTTGTGAGATGAATTAACAGAACACAACGCAGTGTCTCAGAAAGCTTCTTTCCCGTTTTAAACCGAAGATATTTCCTTTTCACCATAGCTCTCTATGGCCTTCGAAATGTCACGTTGCAAATTCCACAAGAACAGTCATAGCCAAAGGCTTCCTCAGGGGAAAGCTGTAACTCTGTGGGATGAATTCACAGATCAGAAAGCTGTTTCTCAGAAAGCTTCTTTCTCACGTTTATGGCGGATATTTCCTTTGACCCTATAGTCTTCAACGGGAACCGAATTATCCCTTCTCAGATTCCACAGAAATACGGTTAGCAAACAGCTCTATGACATATAGCTCTCACTCAGTGAGTGGAAGTCACGTATCACAAAGCAATTTCTCAGAAATGTTCTTTTCAGTTTTTATCTTAGGATATTTCCTTTTTCACCATAGCCCTCTATGGGCTTACAAATACCACTCTGCAAATTTCACAAGAACAGTCTTACCGAAAGGCTTCTTAAGGGGAAAGCTGTAACTCTGTGAGGTGAATTAACAGAACACAAAGCAGTTTCTCAGAAAGCTTCTTTTCAGCTTTTTTCTTAGGATATTTCCTTTTTCACCATAGCCCTATAAGGGCTTACAAATATCACTATGAGTATTACACAAGAAGAGTCTTAGCAAAAGTCTTTTTGAGGGTAAAGCTGTTACTGTTTGAGGTGAATTAACAGAACACAAAGCAGTTTCTTAGAAAGCTTCTTTCCATTTTTTAACTGAAGGTATTTCCCTTTTCATCACAGCCGTCTATGGGCTTCGAAATATCACTTTGCAAATTCAAAAAGAACAGTCCTAGCGAAAGGCTTCTTGAGTGGAATGCTGTAACTCTGTGAGACGAATTAACAGATCTCAGAGAAGTTTCTCAGAAAGCTTCTTTCTCACTTTTAGCGGCAGATATTTCCTTTGGCCCTATAGTCTTCAAAGGGATCCAAAATACCAGTTCTCCGATTCCATAGAAATAAGGCTATCTAACAGCTCTAGGAAATAGAGCTGTAACTCAGTGAGTGGAAGTCACATAATACTAAACCGTTTCTCAGAAAGCCTCTTTCAGTTTTTAACTGAAGCTATATCCTTTTTCACCGTAGCCCTCTATGGGCTTCAAAATATCACTTTGAAAATACAGCAAGAACAGTCTTAGCGAAAGGCTTCTAGAGGGGAAAGCTGTAACTCTGTTAGGTGAATTAACAGAACACAAAGCAGTTTCTCAGGAATGTTCTTTACAGTTTTTATCTGAAGATATTTCCTTTTCTCCATAGCGCTCTATGGGCTACCAAATATCACATTTCAAATTCCACAAGAACAGTCTTAGCGAAAGACTTCCTGAGGGGAAAGCTGTAAGTCTGTGAGATGAATTAAAAGAACACAAAGCAATTTCTCAGAAAGCTTCTTTCCAGTTTTTATCGGAGGATATTTCGTTTTCACCATAGCCGTCTATTGGCTTCCAAATATCATTTTTCAAATTGTGCAAGAATAATCTTAGCGAAAGGCTTCTTGAGGGGAAAGCTGTAACTCTGTGAAATGAATTCGCAAATCACAAAGAAGTTTCTCAGAAAGCTTCTTTCTAACTTTAACGACGGATATTTCCTTTGGCCCTTCAGTCTTCAAAGGGATCCGAAATAACAGTTCTCAGATTCCACAGAAATAAGACTGCCAAACAGCTCTACGAAATACAGCTGTAACTCAGTGAGTGGAAGTCATATATCACAAAGCAGTTTCTCAGAAAGCTTCTTTTCAGTTTTTAACTGAAGATATATCCTTTTTCACTATAGGTCACTATGAGCTTCCAAATATCACTTTGCATATTCCACAAGAACTGTCTTAGCGAAAGGCTTCTTGAAGGGAAACCTGTATCTCTGTGAGATGAATTAACAAAACACAAAGCAGTTTCTCAGAATGGTTCTTTTCAGTTTTTATCTTAGGATATTTACGTTTTCACCATCGACTTCTATGGGCTTAAAAATATCACTTTGCAAATTCCACAAGAACAGTCTTAGCGAAAGGTTGCTAGAGGGGAAAGCTGAAACTCTGTGAGGTGAATTAACAGAATACAAAGCAGTTTCTCAGAAAGTTTCTTTCCAGTTTTTAACTGAAGGTATTTCCTTTTTCACCATAGCCCTCGACAGGCTTTCAAATATCACTTTGCAAATTCCACAAGAACAGTCTTAGCGAACGGCTTCTTGAGGGGAAAGCTGAAACTCTGTCAGATAAATTAACAGAACACAAAACAGTTTGTTGGAAAGCTTCTTTCCATTTTTGATCCGAGGACATTTCCTTTTACACCATAGCCCTCTCACGGCTTCCAAATATCACTTTGCAAATTCCACGAGAACCGTCTTAGCGAAAGACTTCTGGAGGGGAAAGCTGAAACTCTGTGAGATGAATTAACAGAAAACAAAGCAGTTTCTCAGAAAGCTTCTTTCCAGTTTTTAATTGAAGATATTTCCTTTTTCACCATATCCCTCCAAGGGCTTCCAAATATCACATTGCAAATTCCACAAGAACAGTCTTAGCGAAATGCTTCTTGAGGGGTAAGCTGTAACTCTGTGAGATGAATTAACAGAACACAAAGCAGTTTCTCAGAAAACTTCTTTCCAGTTTTTATATGAGGAAATTTCCTTTTTAAACGTACCCCACTATGGGCTTCCAAATATCACTTTGTAAACTCCACAAGAACAGTCTTAGCGAAAGGATTCTTGATAGGAAAGCTGTAACTCTGTGCATGAATTAACAGAACACAAAGAAGTTTCTCAGAAAGCTTCTCTCCAGTTTTTAACTGAAGATATTTCCTTTTTCACCATAGCGCTCTATGGGCTTCCAAATATCTCTTTGGAAATTCCAGAAGAACAGTCTTAGTGAAGGGCTTCTTGAGGGTAGAGCTGTAATACTGTGAGATGAATTAACAAAACACAAAGCAGTTTCTCAGAAAGCTTCTTTCCAGTTTTTATGTGAGGAAATTTCCTTTTTAACCGTACCCCTCTATGGGCTTCCAAATATCACTTTGTAAACTCCACAAGAACAGTCTTAGGGAAAGGATTCGTGATACGAAAGGTGTAACTCTGTGTATGAATTAACAGAACACAAAGCAGTTTCTCAGAAAGCTTCTCTCCAGTTTTTAACTGAAGATATTTCCATTTTCACCATAGCCCTCTATGAGCTTCCAAATATCATTTTGCAAATTTCACAACAACAGTCTTAATGAACGGCTTCTTGAGGGGAAAGCTATAACTCTGTGAGATGAATTAACGGTACGCAAAACAGTTTCTCAAAAAGCTTCTTTTCAGTTTTTATCTTAGGATATTTCCTTTTTCACCATAGCCCTCTATTGTTTTCCAAATATCACTTTGCAAATTCCACGAGAACAGTCTTAGCGAAAGGCCTCTTGAGGGGAAACTGTAGCTCTGTGAGATCAATTCACAGAACTCAAAGAAGTTTCTCAGAAAGCTTCTTTCACACTTTTAGTGGCGGATATTTCCATTGGACCTATAGTCTTCAAAGAGATCCGAAGTAACATTTCTCAGATTCCACAGAAATAAGCCTAGCCAACAGTTCTACGAAATACAGCTGTTTCTCAGTGACAGGAAATCACATATCACGAAGCAGTTCCTCGGAAAGCTTCTTTTCACTTTTTAACTGAAGCTATATCCTTTTTCACCATAGCGACGTATGGACTTCCAAAGACCACTTTGGAAATTCCACAAGAACAGTCTTGGTGAAAGGCTTCTTGAGGGGAAAGCTGTAACTCTGTGAGATGAACTAAGAGAACACAAAACCGTTTCTCAGAAAGCTTCTTTCCAGTTTTTAACTGAAGATATTTCCCTTTTCACCATAGCCCTCTATGGGCTTCCAAATATCAATTTGAAAATAACACAAGATCAGTCTTAGTGAATGGCTTTCTGTTCGGAAAGCTGTAACTCTCTGAGATGAATTAACAAAACACAAAGCAGTTTCTCAGAAAGCTTCTTTTCAGTTTTTACCTTACGATATTTCCTTTTTCACCATAGTTCTCTAAGCACTTCCAAATATCACTTCGCAAATTTCACAAGAACAGTCTTAGTAAACGACTTCTTGAGGGGAATGCTGTACCTCTGTGAGATGGATTAACAGAACACAAAGCAGTTTCTCAGAAACGTTCTTTCCACTTTTTAACTGAAGATATTTCCTTTTTCCCCATAGCACTCTATGGGCTTCCAAATATCACTTTGCAAAATCCACGAGAACAGTCTTAGTGAACGGTTTCTTGAGGGGAAAGCTGTAAGTCTGTGAGATGAATTCAGAGAACACAAAGCAGTTTCTCAGAAATTTTCTTTTCAGTTTTTATCTTAGGATATTTTCTTTTTAACCATAGATCTCCATGGTTTTCCATATACCTTTTTCGAAATTCCACAAAAACAGCTTTAGCAAAAGTTTTCTTGAGGGGAAAGCCGTAATTCTGTGAGATGAATTAACAGAACACAAAGCAATTTCTCAGAAAGCTACTTTCCAGTTTTTATCTGAAGATATTTCCTTTACACCATGGTCCTCTATGGGCTTCCAAATATCACTTTGCAAATTCCACAAGAACAGTCTTACTGAACGACTTCTTGAGGGGAAAGCTGTAATTCTATAAGATGAATTAACAGAACACAAAGTCGTTTCTCAGAAAGCTTCTTTTCAGTTCTTATCTTAGGAAATTTCTTTTTCACCACAGCCCTCTATGGGCTTCCAAATGTCACTTTGCAAATTCCACAAGAACAGTCTTAGCGGAATGCTTCTTGAGGGGAAAGGTGTAACACTGTCAGATGAATTAACAGAACACAAAGCAGTTTCTCAGAAAACTTCTTTCCAGTTTATAACTGAAGATATTTCCTTTTTCACCATAGCCCCCTATGGGTTTCCAAATAGCACTTTGAAAATTCCACAAGAACGGTCTTAATGAACGGTTTCTGGAGGGCAAAGCTGTAACTGTGTGAGATGAATTAACGGAACACAAAGTAGTTTCTCAAGAAGCTTCTTTCTAGTTTTCATCTGAGGACATTTCCTTTTTCACCATAGCCCTCTATGGGCTTCCAAATTTCACTTTGCAAATTCCACAAGAACAGTCTTAACGAAAGACTTCTTGAGGGGAAAGCTGTAACTCTGTGAGATGAATTAACAGAAAACAAAGCAGTTTCTCAGAAAGCTTCTATACAGTTTCTAACTGAAGATATTCCTTTTTTCACCATAACCCTATATGGGCTTCCAAATATTACTTTGCGAATTACACAAGAACAGTCATAGCAAAAGGCTTCTCGAGGGGAAAGCTGTAACTCTGTGAGATGAATTAACAGAACACAAAGCAGTTTCTCAGAAAGCTTCTTTCCAGTTTTTATCTAAGGACATTTCCTTTTTCTCCATAGCCCTCTATGGGCTTCTAAATATCACGTTCTAAATTGCACAAGAACAGTCTTAGCGAAAGGATTCTTGAGAGGAAAGCTGTAACTCTGTGAGATGAATTAAGAGAACACAAAGCAGTTTTTCAGAAAGCTTCTTTTCAGTTTTTATCTTAGGTTATTTCCTTTTTCACTGTAGACCTCTGAGGGCTTCTAAATATCACTTCCCAAATTCGACAAAAACAGTCTTAGGGAAAGGCTTCGTGAGGGGAAAGCTGTAACTTTGTGAGATGAATTAACAGAACACAACGCAGTGTCTCAGAAAGCTTCTTTCCCGTTTTAAACCGAAGATATTTCCTTTTCACCATAGCTCTCTATGGCCTTCGAAATGTCACTTTGCAAATTCCACAAGAACAGTCATAGCGAAAGGCTTCCTCAGGGGAAAGCTGTAACTCTGTGGGATGAATTTACAGATCAGAAAGCTGTTTCTCAGAAAGCTTCTTTCTCACTTTTATGGCGGATATTTCCTTTGGCCCTATAGTCTTCAACGGGAACCGAATTATCCCTTCTCAGATTCCACAGAAATAAGGTTAAAAACAGCTCTATGACATATAGCTCTCACTCAGTGAGTGTAAGTCACGTATCACAAAGCAGTTTCTCAGAAATGTTCTTTTCAGTTTTTATCTTAGGATATTTCCTTTTTCACCATAGCCCTCTATGGGCTTACAAATACCACTCTGCAAATTCCACAAGAACAGTCTTAGCGAAAGGCTTCTTAAGGGGAAAGCTGTAACTCTGTGAGGTGAATTAACAGAACACAAAGCAGTTTCTCAGAAAGCTTCTTTTCAGCTTTTTTCTTAGGATATTTCCTTTTTCACCATAGCCCTATAAGGGCTTACAAATATCACTATGAGTATTACACAAGAAGATTCTTAGCAAAAGGCTTTTTGAGGGTAAAGCTGTAACTCTTTGAGATGAATTAACAGAACACCAAGCAGTTTCTTAGAAAGCTTCTTTCCATTTTTTAACTGAAGGTATTTCCCTTTTCACCACAGCCGTCTATGGGCTTCGAAATATCACTTTGCAAATTCAAAAAGAACAGTCCTAGCGAAAGGCTTCTTGAGTGGAATGCTGTAACTCTGTGAGATGAATTAACAGATCTCAGAGAAGTTTCTCAGAAAGCTTCTTTCTCACTTTTAGCGGCAGATATTTCCTTTGGCCCTATAGTCTTCAAAGGGATCCAAAATAACAGTTCTCCAATTCCATAGAAATAAGGCTATCAAACAGCTCTAGGAAATAGAGCTGTAACTCAGTGAGTGGAAGTCACATAATACTAAACCGTTTCTCAGAAAGCCTCTTTCAGTTTTTAACTGAAGCTATATCCTTTTTCACCGTAGCCCTCTATGGGCTTCAAAATATCACTTTGAAAATACAGCAAGAACAGTCTTAGCGAAAGGCTTCTAGAGGGGAAAGCTGTAACTCTGTTAGGTGAATTAACAGAACACAAAGCAGTTTCTCAGGAATGTTCTTTACAGTTTTTATCTGAAGATATTTCCTTTTCTCCATAGCGCTCTATGGGCTACCAAATATCACATTTCAAATTCCGCAAGAACAGTCTTAGCGAAAGACTTCCTGAGGGGAAAGCTGTAAGTCTGTGAGATGAATTAAAAGAACACAAAGCAATTTCTCAGAAAGCTTCTTTCCAGTTTTTGTCGAAGGACATTTCCTTTTTCTCCATAGCCCTCTATGGGCTTCTAAATATCACGTTCTAAATTGCACAAGAACAGTCTTAGCAAAAGGATTCTTGAGAGGAAAGCTGTAACTCTGTGAGATGAATTAAGAGAACACAAAGCAGTTTTTCAGAAAGCTTCTTTTCAGTTTTTATCTTAGGTTATTTCCTTTTTCACTGTAGACCTCTGTAGGCTTCTAAATATCACTTCCCAAATTCCACAAGAACAGTCTTAGGGAAAGGCTTCGTGAGGGGAAAGCTGTAACTTTGTGAGATGAATTAACAGAACACAACGCAGTGTCTCAGAAAGCTTCTTTCCCGTTTTAAACCGAAGATATTTCCTTTTCACCATAGCTCTCTATGGCCTTCGAAATGTCACGTTGCAAATTCCACAAGAACAGTCATAGCCAAAGGCTTCCTCAGGGGAAAGCTGTAACTCTGTGGGATGAATTCACAGATCAGAAAGCTGTTTCTCAGAAAGCTTCTTTCTCACGTTTATGGCGGATATTTCCTTTGGCCCTATAGTCTTCAACGGGAACCGAATTATCCCTTCTCAGATTCCACAGAAATAAGGTTAGCAAACAGCTCTATGACATATAGCTCTCACTCAGTGAGTGGAAGTCACGTATCACAAAGCAGTTTCTCAGAAATGTTCTTTTCAGTTTTTATCTTAGGATATTTCCTTTTTCACCATAGCCCTCTATGGGCTTACAAATACCACTCTGCAAATTCCACAAGAACAGTCTTACCGAAAGGCTTCTTAAGGGGAAAGCTGTAACTCTGTGAGGTGAATTAACAGAACACAAAGCAGTTTCTCAGAAAGCTTCTTTTCAGCTTTTTTCTTAGGATATTTCCTTTTTCACCATAGCCCTATAAGGGCTTACAAATATCACTATGAGTATTACACAAGAAGAGTCTTAGCAAAAGTCTTTTTGAGGGTAAAGCTGTAACTCTTTGAGATGAATTAACAGAACACCAAGCAGTTTCTTAGAAAGCTTCTTTCCATTTTTTAACTGAAGGTATTTCCCTTTTCACCACAGCCGTCTATGGGCTTCGAAATATCACTTTGCAAATTCAAAAAGAACAGTCCTAGCGAAAGGCTTCTTGAGTGGAATGCTGTAACTCTGTGAGATGAATTAACAGATCTCAGAGAAGTTTCTCAGAAAGCTTCTTTCTCACTTTTAGCGGCAGATATTTCCTTTGGCCCTATAGTCTTCAAAGGGATCCAAAATACCAGTTCTCCGATTCCATAGAAATAAGGCTATCTAACAGCTCTAGGAAATAGAGCTGTAACTCAGTGAGTGGAAGTCACATAATACTAAACCGTTTCTCAGAAAGCCTCTTTCAGTTTTTAACTGAAGCTATATCCTTTTTCACCGTAGCCCTCTATGGGCTTCAAAATATCACTTTGAAAATACAGCAAGAACAGTCTTAGCGAAAGGCTTCTAGAGGGGAAAGCTGTAACTCTGTTAGGTGAATTAACAGAACACAAAGCAGTTTCTCAGGAATGTTCTTTACAGTTTTTATCTGAAGATATTTCCTTTTCTCCATAGCGCTCTATGGGCTACCAAATATCACATTTCAAATTCCACAAGAACAGTCTTAGCGAAAGACTTCCTGAGGGGAAAGCTGTAAGTCTGTGAGATGAATTAAAAGAACACAAAGCAATTTCTCAGAAAGCTTCTTTCCAGTTTTTATTGGAGGATATTTCGTTTTCACCATAGCCGTCTATTGGCTTCCAAATATCATTTTTCAAATTGTGCAAGAATAATCTTAGCGAAAGGCTTCTTGAGGGGAAAGCTGTAACTCTGTGAAATGAATTCGCAAATCACAAAGAAGTTTCTCAGAAAGCTTCTTTCTAACTTTAACGACGGATATTTCCTTTGGCCCTTCAGTCTTCAAAGGGATCCGAAATAACAGTTCTCAGATTCCACAGAAATAAGACTGCCAAACAGCTCTACGAAATACAGCTGTAACTCAGTGAGTGGAAGTCATATATCACAAAGCAGTTTCTCAGAAAGCTTCTTTTCAGTTTTTAACTGAAGATATATCCTTTTTCACTATAGGTCACTATGAGCTTCCAAATATCACTTTGCATATTCCACAAGAACTGTCTTAGCGAAAGGCTTCTTGAAGGGAAACCTGTAACTCTGTGAGATGAATTAACAAAACACAAAGCAGTTTCTCAGAATGGTTCTTTTCAGTTTTTATCTTAGGATATTTACGTTTTCACCATCAACTTCTATGGGCTTACAAATATCACTTTGCAAATTCCACAAGAACAGTCTTAGCGAAAGGCTTCTAGAGGGGAAAGCTGAAACTCTGTGAGGTGAATTAACAGAATACAAAGCAGTTTCTCAGAAAGTTTCTTTCCAGTTTTTAACTGAAGGTATTTCCTTTTTCACCATAGCCCTCGACGGGCTTTCAGATATCACTTTGCAAATTCCACAAGAACAGTCTTAGCGAACGGCTTCTTGAGGGGAAAGCTGAAACTCTGTCAGATAAATTAACAGAACACAAAGCAGTTTCTCAGAAAGTTTCTTTCCAGTTTTTAACTGAAGGTATTTCCTTTTTCACCATAGCCCTCGACGGGCTTTCAAATATCACTTTGCAAATTCCACAAGAACAGTCTTAGCGAACGGCTTCTTGAGGGGAAAGCTGAAACTCTGTCAGATAAATTAACAGAACACAAAACAGTTTGTTGGAAAGCTTCTTTCCATTTTTGATCCGAGGACATTTCCTTTTACACCATAGCCCTCTCACGGCTTCCAAATATCACTTTGCAAATTCCACGAGAACCGACTTAGCGAAAGACTTCTGGAGGGGAAAGCTGAAACTCTGTGAGATGAATTAACAGAAAACAAAGCAGTTTCTCAGAAAGCTTCTTTCCAGTTTTTAATTGAAGATATTTCCTTTTTCACCATATCCCTCCATGGGCTTCCAAATATCACATTGCAAATTCCACAAGAACAGTCTTAGCGAAATGCTTCTTGAGGGGTAAGCTGTAAGTCTGTGAGATGAATTAACAGAACACAAAGCAGTTTCTCAGAAAACTTCTTTCCAGTTTTTATGTGAGGAAATTTCCTTTTTAAACGTACCCCTCTATGGGCTTCCAAATATCACTTTGTAAACTCCACAAGAACAGTCTTAGCGAAAGGATTCTTGATAGGAAAGCTGTAACTCTGTGCATGAATTAACAGAACACAAAGAAGTTTCTCAGAAAGCTTCTCTCCAGTTTTTAACTGAAGATATTTCCTTTTTCACCATAGCGCTCTATGGGCTTCCAAATATCTCTTTGGAAATTCCAGAAGAACAGTCTTAGTGAAGGGCTTCTTGAGGGTAGAGCTGTAATACTGTGAGATGAATTAACAAAACACAAAGAAGTTTCTCAGAAAGCTTCTTTCCAGTTTTTATGTGAGGAAATTTCCTTTTTAACCGTACCCCTCTATGGGCTTCCAAATATCACTTTGTAAACTCCACAAGAACAGTCTTAGCGAAAGGATTTGTGATAGGAAAGGTGTAACTCTGTGTATGAATTAACAGAACACAAAGCAGTTTCTCAGAATGCTTCTTTCCAGTTTTTATCTAAGGACATTTCCTTTTTCTCCATAGCCCTCTATGGGCTTCTAAATATCACGTTCTAAATTGCACAAGAACAGTCTTAGCGAAAGGATTCTTGAGAGGAAAGCTGTAACTCTGTGAGATGAATTAAGAGAACACAAAGCAGTTTTTCAGAAAGCTTCTTTTCAGTTTTTATCTTAGGTTATTTCCTTTTTCACTGTAGACCTCTGTAGGCTTCTAAATATCACTTCCCAAATTCGACAAGAACAGTCTTAGGGAAAGGCTTCGTGAGGGGAAAGCTGTAACTTTGTGAGATGAATTAACAGAACACAACGCAGTGTCTCAGAAAGCTTCTTTCCCGTTTTAAACCGAAGATATTTCCTTTTCACCATAGCTCTCTATGGGCTTCGAAATGTCACTTTGCAAATTCCACAAGAACAGTCATAGCGAAAGGCTTCCTCAGGGGACAGCTGTAACTCTGTGGGATGAATTCACAGATCAGAAAGCTGTTTCTCAGAAAGCTTCTTTCTCACGTTTATGGCGGATATTTCCTTTGACCCTATAGTCTTCAACGGGAACCGAATTATCCCTTCTCAGATTCCACAGAAATACGGTTAGCAAACAGCTCTATGACATATAGCTCTCACTCAGTGAGTGGAAGTCACGTATCACAAAGCAATTTCTCAGAAATGTTCTTTTCAGTTTTTATCTTAGGATATTTCCTTTTTCACCATAGCCCTCTATGGGCTTACAAATACCACTCTGCAAATTCCACAAGAACAGTCTTACCGAAAGGCTTCTTAAGGGGAAAGCTGTAACTCTGTGAGGTGAATTAACAGAACACAAAGCAGTTTCTCAGAAAGCTTCTTTTCAGCTTTTTTCTTAGGATATTTCCTTTTTCACCATAGCCCTATAAGGGCTTACAAATATCACTATGAGTATTACACAAGAAGAGTCTTAGCAAAAGTCTTTTTGAGGGTAAAGCTGTTACTCTTTGAGGTGAATTAACAGAACACAAAGCAGTTTCTTAGAAAGCTTCTTTCCATTTTTTAACTGAAGGTATTTCCCTTTTCATCACAGCCGTCTATGGGCTTCGAAATATCACTTTGCAAATTCAAAAAGAACAGTCCTAGCGAAAGGCTTCTTGAGTGGAATGCTGTAACTCTGTGAGACGAATTAACAGATCTCAGAGAAGTTTCTCAGAAAGCTTCTTTCTCACTTTTAGCGGCAGATATTTCCTTTGGCCCTATAGTCTTCAAAGGGATCCAAAATACCAGTTCTCCGATTCCATAGAAATAAGGCTATCTAACAGCTCTAGGAAATAGAGCTGTAACTCAGTGAGTGGAAGTCACATAATACTAAACCGTTTCTCAGAAAGCCTCTTTCAGTTTTTAACTGAAGCTATATCCTTTTTCACCGTAGCCCTCTATGGGCTTCAAAATATCACTTTGAAAATACAGCAAGAACAGTCTTAGCGAAAGGCTTCTAGAGGGGAAAGCTGTAACTCTGTTAGGTGAATTAACAGAACACAAAGCAGTTTCTCAGGAATGTTCTTTACAGTTTTTATCTGAAGATATTTCCTTTTCTCCATAGCGCCCTATGGGCTACCAAATATCACATTTCAAATTCCGCAAGAACAGTCTTAGCGAAAGACTTCCTGAGGGGAAAGCTGTAAGTCTGTGAGATGAATTAAAAGAACACAAAGCAATTTCTCAGAAAGCTTCTTTCCAGTTTTTATCGGAGGATATTTCGTTTTCACCATAGCCGTCTATTGGCTTCCAAATATCATTTTTCAAATTGTGCAAGAATAATCTTAGCGAAAGGCTTCTTGAGGGGAAAGCTGTAACTCTGTGAAATGAATTCGCAAATCACAAAGAAGTTTCTCAGAAAGCTTCTTTCTAACTTTAACGACGGATATTTCCTTTGGCCCTTCAGTCTTCAAAGGGATCCGAAATAACAGTTCTCAGATTCCACAGAAATAAGACTGCCAAACAGCTCTACGAAATACAGCTGTAACTCAGTGAGTGGAAGTCATATATCACAAAGCAGTTTCTCAGAAAGCTTCTTTTCAGTTTTTAACTGAAGATATATCCTTTTTCACTATAGGTCACTATGAGCTTCCAAATATCACTTTGCATATTCCACAAGAACTGCCTTAGCGAAAGGCTTCTTGAAGGGAAACCTGTAACTCTGTGAGATGAATTAACAAAACACAAAGCAGTTTCTCAGAATGGTTCTTTTCAGTTTTTATCTTAGGATATTTACGTTTTCACCATCGACTTCTATGGGCTTACAAATATCACTTTGCAAATTCCACAAGAACAGTCTTAGCGAAAGGCTTCTAGAGGGGAAAGCTGAAACTCTGTGAGGTGAATTAACAGAATACAAAGCAGTTTCTCAGAAAGTTTCTTTCCAGTTTTTAACTGAAGGTATTTCCTTTTTCACCATAGCCCTCGACGGGCTTTCAAATATCACTTTGCAAATTCCACAAGAACAGTCTTAGCGAACGGCTTCTTGAGGGGAAAGCTGAAACTCTGTCAGATAAATTAACAGAACACAAAACAGTTTGTTGGAAAGCTTCTTTCCATTTTTGATCCGAGGACATTTCCTTTTACACCATAGCCCTCTCGCGGCTTCCAAATATCACTTTGCAAATTCCACGAGAACCGTCTTAGCGAAAGACTTCTGGAGGGGAAAGCTGAAACTCTGTGAGATGAATTAACAGAAAACAAAGCAGTTTCTCAGAAAGCTTCTTTCCAGTTTTTAATTGAAGATATTTCCTTTTTCACCATATCCCTCCATGGGCTTCCAAATATCACATTGCAAATTCCACAAGAACAGTCTTAGCGAAATGCTTCTTGAGGGGTAAGCTGTAAGTCTGTGAGATGAATTAACAGAACACAAAGCAGTTTCTCAGAAAACTTCTTTCCAGTTTTTATGTGAGGAAATTTCCTTTTTAAACGTACCCCTCTATGGGCTTCCAAATATCACTTTGTAAACTCCACAAGAACAGTCTTAGCGAAAGGATTCTTGATAGGAAAGCTGTAACTCTGTGCATGAATTAACAGAACACAAAGAAGTTTCTCAGAAAGCTTCTCTCCAGTTTTTAACTGAAGATATTTCCTTTTTCACCATAGCGCTCTATGGGCTTCCAAATATCTCTTTGGAAATTCCAGAAGAACAGTCTTAGTGAAGGGCTTCTTGAGGGTAGAGCTGTAATACTGTGAGATGAATTAACAAAACACAAAGCAGTTTCTCAGAAGCTTCTTTCCAGTTTTTATGTGAGGAAATTTCCTTTTTAACCATACCCCTCTATGGGCTTCCAAATATCACTTTGTAAACTCCACAAGAACAGTCTTAGCGAAAGGATTCGTGATAGGAAAGGTGTAACTCTGTGTATGAATTAACAGAACACAAAGCAGTTTCTCAGAAAGCTTCTCTCCAGTTTTTAACTGAAGATATTTCCATTTTCACCATAGCCCTCTATGAGCTTCCAAATATCATTTTGCAAATTTCACAACAACAGTCTTAATGAACGGCTTCTTGAGGGGAAAGCTATAACTCTGTGCGATGAATTGACGGTACGCAAAACAGTTTCTCAAAAAGCTTCTTTTCAGTTTTTATCTTAGGATATTTCCTTTTTCACCATAGCCCTCTATTGTTTTCCAAATATCACTTTGCAAATTCCACGAGAACAGTCTTAGCGAAAGGCCTCTTGAGGGGAAACTGTAGCTCTGTGAGATCAATTCACAGAACTCAAAGAAGTTTCTCAGAAAGCTTCTTTCACACTTTTAGTGGCGGATATTTCCTTTGGACCTATAGTCTTCAAAGAGATCCGAAATAACATTTCTCAGATTCCACAGAAATAAGCCTAGCCAACAGTTCTACGAAATACAGCTGTTTCTCAGTGACAGGAAATCACATATCACAAAGCAGTTCCTCGGAAAGCTTCTTTTCACTTTTTAACTGAAGCTATATCCTTTTTCACCATAGCGACGTATGGACTTCCAAAGACCACTTTGGAAATTCCACAAGAACAGTCTTGGTGAAAGGCTTCTTGAGGGGAAAGCTGTAACTCTGTGAGATGAACTAAGAGAACACAAAACCGTTTCTCAGAAAGCTTCTTTCCAGTTTTTAACTGAAGATATTTCCCTTTTCACCATAGCCCTCTATGGGCTTCCAAATATCAATTTGAAAATAACACAAGATCAGTCTTAGTGAATGGCTTTTTGTTCGGAAAGCTGTAACTCTCTGAGATGAATTAACAAAACACAAAGCAGTTTCTCAGAAAGCTTCTATTCAGTTTTTATCTTACGATATTTCCTTTTTCACCATAGTTCTCTAAGCACTTCCAAATATCACTTCGCAAATTTCACAAGAACAGTCTTAGTAAACGACTTCTTGAGGGGAATGCTGTACCTCTGTGAGATGGATTAACAGAACACAAAGCAGTTTCTCAGAAACGTTCTTTCCACTTTTTAACTGAAGATATTTCCTTTTTCCCCATACCACTCTATGGGCTTCCAAATATCACTTTGCAAAATCCACGAGAACAGTCTTAGTGAACGGTTTCTTGAGGGGAAAGCTGTAAGTCTGTGAGATGAATTCAGAGAACACAAAGCAGTTTCTCAGAAATTTTCTTTTCAGTTTTTATCTTAGGATATTTTCTTTTTAACCATAGATCTCTATGGTTTTCCATATACCTTTTTCCAAATTCCACAAAAACAGCTTTAGCGAAAGTTTTCTTGAGGGGAAAGCCGTAATTCTGTGAGATGAATTAACAGAACACAAAGCAATTTCTCAGAAAGCTACTTTCCAGTTTTTATCTGAAGATATTTCCTTTACACCATGGTCCTCTATGGGCTTCCAAATATCACTTTGCAAATTCCACAGGAACAGTCTTACTGAACGACTTCTTGAGGGGAAAGCTGTAATTCTATAAGATGAATTAACAGAACACAAACTCGTTTCTCAGAAAGCTACTTTCCAGTTTTTATCTGAAGATATTTCCTTTACACCGTGGTCCTCTATGGGCTTCCAAATGTCACTTTGCAAATTCCACAAGAACAGTCTTAGCGGAATGCTTCTTGAGGGGAAAGGTGTAACACTGTCAGATGAATTAACAGAACACAAAGCAGTTTCTCAGAAAACTTCTTTCCAGTTTATAACTGAAGATATTTCCTTTTTCACCATAGCCCCCTATGGGTTTCCAAATAGCACTTTGAAAATTCCACAAGAACGGTCTTAATGAACGGTTTCTGGAGGGCAAAGCTGTAACTGTGTGAGATGAATTAACGGAACACAAAGTAGTTTCTCAAGAAGCTTCTTTCTAGTTTTCATCTGAGGACATTTCCTTTTTCACCATAGCCCTCTATGGGCTTCCAAATTTCACTTTGCAAATTCCACAAGAACAGTCTTAACGAAAGACTTCTTGAGGGGAAAGCTGTAACTCTGTGAGATGAATTAACAGAAAACAAAGCAGTTTCTCAGAAAGCTTCTATACAGTTTCTAACTGAAGATATTCCTTTTTTCACCATAACCCTATATGGGCTTCCAAATATTACTTTGCGAATTACACAAGAACAGTCATAGCGAAAGGCTTCTCGAGGGGAAAGCTGTAACTCTGTGAGATGAATTAACAGAACACAAAGCAGTTTCTCAGAAAGCTTCTTTCCAGTTTTTATCTAAGGACATTTCCTTTTTCTCCATAGCCCTCTATGGGCTTCTAAATATCCCGTTCTAAATTGCACAAGAACAGTCTTAGCGAAAGGATTCTTGAGAGGAAAGCTGTAACTCTGTGAGATGAATTAAGAGAACACAAAGCAGTTTTTCAGAAAGCTTCTTTTCAGTTTTTATCTTAGGTTATTTCCTTTTTCACTGTAGACCTCTGTAGGCTTCTAAATATCACTTCCCAAATTCGACAAGAACAGTCTTAGGGAAAGGCTTCGTGAGGGGAAAGCTGTAACTTTGTGAGATGAATTAACAGAACACAACGCAGTGTCTCAGAAAGCTTCTTTCCCGTTTTAAACCGAAGATATTTCCTTTTCACCATAGCTCTCTATGGCCTTCGAAATGTCACGTTGCAAATTCCACAAGAACAGTCATAGCGAAAGGCTTCCTCAGGGGAAAGCTGTAACTCTGTGGGATGAATTTACAGATCAGAAAGCTGTTTCTCAGAAAGCTTCTTTCTCACTTTTATGGCGGATATTTCCTTTGGCCCTATAGTCTTCAACGGGAACCGAATTATCCCTTCTCAGACTCCACAGAAATAAGGTTAGCAAACAGCTCTATGACATATAGCTCTCACTCAGTGAGTGGAAGTCACGTATCACAAAGCAGTTTCTCAGAAATGTTCTTTTCAGTTTTTATCTTAGGATATTTCCTTTTTCACCATAGCCCTCTATGGGCTTACAAATACCACTCTGCAAATTCCACAAGAACAGTCTTACCAAAAGGCTTCTTAAGGGGAAAGCTGTAACTCTGTGAGGTGAATTAACAGAACACAAAGGAGTTTCTCAGAAAGCTTCTTTTCAGCTTTTTTCTTAGGATATTTCCTTTTTCACCATAGCCCTATAAGGGCTTACAAATATCACTATGAGTATTACACAAGAAGAGTCTTAGCAAAGGTCTTTTTGAGGGTAAAGCTGTAACTCTTTGAGATGAATTAACAGAACACAAAGCAGTTTCTTAGAAAGCTTCTTTCCATTTTTTAACTGAAGGTATTTCCCTTTTCACCACAGCCGTCTATGGGCTTCGAAATATCACTTTGCAAATTCAAAAAGAACAGTCCTAGCGAAAGGCTTCTTGAGTGGAATGCTGTAACTCTGTGAGATGAATTAACAGATCTCAGAGAAGTTTCTCAGAAAGCTTCTTTCTCACTTTTAGTGGCAGATATTTCCTTTGGCCCTATAGTCTTCAAAGGGATCCAAAATAACAGTTCTCCGATTCCATAGAAATAAGGCTATCAAACAGCTCTAGGAAATAGAGCTGTAACTCAGTGAGTGGAAGTCACATAATACTAAACCGTTTCTCAGAAAGCCTCTTTCAGTTTTTAACTGAAGCTATATCCTTTTTCACCGTAGCCCTCTATGGGCTTCAAAATATCACTTTGAAAATACAGCAAGAACAGTCTTAGCGAAAGGCTTCTAGAGGGGAAAGCTGTAACTCTGTTAGGTGAATTAACAGAACACAAAGCAGTTTCTCAGGAATGTTCTTTACAGTTTTTATCTGAAGATATTTCCTTTTCTCCATAGCGCTCTTTGGGCTACCAAATATCACATTTCAAATTCCACAAGAACAGTCTTAGCGAAAGACTTCTTGAGGGGAAAGCTGTAAGTCTGTGAGATGAATTAAAAGAACACAAAGCAATTTCTCAGAAAGCTTCTTTCCAGTTTTTATCGGAGGATATTTCGTTTTCACCATAGCCGTCTATTGGCTTCCAAATATCATTTTTCAAATTGTGCAAGAATAATCTTAGCGAAAGGCTTCTTGAGGGGAAAGCTTTAACTCTGTGAAATGAATTCGCAAATCACAAAGAAGTTTCTCAGAAAGCTTCTTTCTAACTTTAACGACGGATATTTGCTTTGGCCCTTCAGTCTTCAAAGGGATCCGAAATAACAGTTCTCAGATTCCACAGAAATAAGACTGCCAAACAGCTCTATGAAATACAGCTGTAACTCAGTGAGTGGAAGTCATATATCACAAAGCAGTTTCTCAGAAAGCTTCTTTTCAGTTTTTAACTGAAGATATATCCTTTTTCACTATAGGTCACTATGAGCTTCCAAATATCACGTTGCATATTCCACAAGAACTGTCTTAGCGAAAGGCTTCTTGAAGGGAAACCTGTAACTCTGTGAGATGAATTAACAAAACACAAAGCAGTTTCTCAGAATGGTTCTTTTCAGTTTTTATCTTAGGATATTTACGTTTTCACCATCGACTTCTATGGGCTTACAAATATCACTTTGCAAATTCCACAAGAACAGTCTTAGCGAAAGGCTTCTAGAGGGGAAAGCTGAAACTCTGTGAGGTGAATTAACAGAATACAAAGCAGTTTCTCAGAAAGTTTCTTTCCAGATTTAACTGAAGGTATTTCCTTTTTCACCATAGCCCTCGACGGGCTTTCAAATATCACTTTGCAAATTCCACAAGAACAGTCTTAGCGAACGGCTTCTTGAGGGGAAAGCTGAAACTCTGTCAGATAAATTAACAGAACACAAGACAGTTTGTTGGAAAGCTTCTGTCCATTTTTGATCCGAGGACATTTCCTTTTACACCATAGCCCTCTCACGGCTTCCAAATATCACTTTGCAAATTCCACGAGAACCGTCTTAGCGAAAGACTTCTGGAGGGGAAAGCTGAAACTCTTTGAGATGAATTAATAGAAAACAAAGCAGTTTCTCAGAAAGCTTCTTTCCAGTTTTTAATTGAAGATATTTCCTTTTTCACCATATCCCTCCATGGGCTTCCAAATATCACATTGCAAATTCCACAAGAACAGTCTTAGCGAAATGCTTCTTGAGGGGTAAGCTGTAACTCTGTGAGATGAATTAACAGAACACAAAGCAGTTTCTCAGAAAACTTCTTTCCAGTTTTTATCTGAGGAAATTTCCTTTTTAAACGTACCCCTCTATGGGCTTCCAAATATCACTTTGTAAACTCCACAAGAACAGTCTTAGCGAAAGAATTTTTGATAGGAAAGCTGTAACTCTGTGCATGAATTAACAGAACACAAAGCAGTTTCTCAGAAAGCTTCTTTCCAGTTTTTATCTAAGGACATTTCCTTTTTCTCCATAGCCCTCTATGGGCTTCTAAATATCACGTTCTAAATTGCACAAGAACAGTCTTAGCGAAAGGATTCTTGAGAGGAAAGCTGTAACTCTGTGAGATGAATTAAGAGAACACAAAGCAGTTTTTCAGAAAGCTTATTTTCAGTTTTTATCTTAGGTTATTTCCATTTTCACTGTAGACCTCTGTAGGCTTCTAAATATCACTTCCCAAATTCCACAAGAACAGTCTTATCGGAATGCTTCTTGAGGGGAAAGGTGTAACACTGTCAGATAAATTAACAGAACACAAAGCAGTTTCTCAGAAAACTTCTTTCCAGTTTATAACTGAAGATATTTCCTTTTTCACCATAGCCCCCTATGGGTTTCCAAATAGCACTTTGAAAATTCCACAAGAACGGTCTTAATGAACGGTTTCTGGAGGGCAAAGCTGTAACTGTGTGAGATGAATTAACGGAACACAAAGTAGTTTCTCAAGAAGCTTCTTTCTAGTTTTCATCTGAGGACATTTCCTTTTTCACCATAGCCCTCTATGGGCTTCCAAATTTCACTTTGCAAATTCCACAAGAACAGTCTTAACGAAAGACTTCTTGAGGGAAAGCTGTAACTCTGTGAGATGAATTAACAGAAAACAAAGCAGTTTCTCAGAAAGCTTCTATACAGTTTCTAACTGAAGATATTCCTTTTTTCACCATAACCCTATATGGGCTTCCAAATATTACTTTGCGAATTACACAAGAACAGTCATAGCGAAAGGCTTCTCGAGGGGAAAGCTGTAACTCTGTGAGATGAATTAACAGAACACAAAGCAGTTTCTCAGAAAGCTTCTTTCCAGTTTTTATCTAAGGACATTTCCTTTTTCTCCATAGCCCTCTATGGGCTTCTAAATATCACGTTCTAAATTGCACAAGAACAGTCTTAGCGAAAGGATTCTTGAGAGGAAAGCTGTAACTCTGTGAGATGAATTAAGAGAACACAAAGCAGTTTTTCAGAAAGCTTATTTTCAGTTTTTATCTTAGGTTATTTCCTTTTTCACTGTAGACCTCTGTAGGCTTCTAAATATCACTTCCCAAATTCGACAAGAACAGTCTTAGGGAAAGGCTTCGTGAGGGGAAAGCTGTAACTTTGTGAGATGAATTAACAGAACACAACGCAGTGTCTCAGAAAGCTTCTTTCCCGTTTTAAACCGAAGATATTTCCTTTTCACCATAGCTCTCTATGGTCTTCGAAATGTCACGTTGCAAATTCCACAAGAACAGTCATAGCGAAAGGCTTCCTCAGGGGAAAGCTGTAACTCTGTGGGATGAATTCACAGATCAGAAAGCTGTTTCTCAGAAAGCTTCTTTCTCACTTTTATGGCGGATATTTCCCTTGGCCCTATAGTCTTCAACGGGAACCGAATTATCCCTTCTCAGATTCCACAGAAATAAGGTTAGCAAACAGCTCTATGACATATAGCTCTCACTCAGTGAGTGGAAGTCACGTATCACAAAGCAGTTTCTCAGAAATGTTCTTTTCAGTTTTTATCTTAGGATATTTCCTTTTTCACCATAGCCCTCTATGGGCTTACAAATACCACTCTGCAAATTCCACAAGAACAGTCTTACCGAAAGGCTTCTTAAGGGGAAAGCTGTAACTCTGTGAGGTGAATTAAGAGAACACAAAGCAGTTTCTCAGAAAGCTTCTTTTCAGCTTTTATCTTAGGATATTTCCTTTTTCACCATAGCCCTATAAGGGCTTACAAATATCACTATGAGTATTACACAAGAAGTGTCTTAGCAAAAGTCTTTTTGAGGGTAAAGCTGTAACTCTTTGAGATGAATTAACAGAACACAAAGCAGTTTCTTAGAAAGCTTCTTTCCATTTTTTAACTGAAGGTATTTCCCTTTTCACCACAGCCGTCTATGGGTTTCGAAATATCACTTTGCAAATTCAAAAAGAACAGTCCTAGCGAAAGGCTTCTTGAGTGGAATGCTGTAACTCTGTGAGATGAATTAACAGATCTCAGAGAAGTTTCTCAGAAAGCTTCTTTCTCACTTTTAGCGGCAGATATTTCCTTTGGCCCTATAGTCTTCAAAGGGATCCAAAATAACAGTTCTCCGATTCCATAGAAATAAGGCTATCAAACAGCTCTAGGAAATAGAGCTGTAACTCAGTGAGTGGAAGTCACATAATACTAAACCGTTTCTCAGAAAGCCTCTTTCAGTTTTTAACTGAAGCTATATCCTTTTTCACCGTAGCCCTCTATGGGCTTCAAAATATCACTTTGAAAATACAGCAAGAACAGTCTTAGCGAAAGGCTTCTAGAGGGGAAAGCTGTAACTCTGTTAGGTGAATTAACAGAACACAAAGCAGTTTCTCAGGAATGTTCTTTACAGTTTTTATCTGAAGATATTTCCTTTTCTCCATAGCGCCCTATGGGCTACCAAATATCACATTTCAAATTCCGCAAGAACAGTCTTAGCGAAAGACTTCCTGAGGGGAAAGCTGTAAGTCTGTGAGATGAATTAAAAGAACACAAAGCAATTTCTCAGAAAGCTTCTTTCCAGTTTTTATCGGAGGATATTTCGTTTTCACCATAGCCGTCTATTGGCTTCCAAATATCATTTTTCAAATTGTGCAAGAATAATCTTAGCGAAAGGCTTCTCAAGGGGAAAGCTGTAACTCTGTGAAATGAATTCGCAAATCACAAAGAAGTTTCTCAGAAAGCTTCTTTCTAACTTTAACGACGGATATTTCCTTTGGCCCTTCAGTCTTCAAAGGGATCCGAAATAAGAGTTCTCAGATTCCACAGAAATAAGACTGCCAAACAGCTCTACGAAATACAGCTGTAACTCAGTGAGTGGAAGTCATATATCACAAAGCAGTTTCTCAGAAAGCTTCTTTTCAGTTTTTAACTGAAGATATATCCTTTTTCACTATAGGTCACTATGAGCTTCCAAATATCACGTTGCATATTCCACAAGAACTGTCTTAGCGAAAGGCTTCTTGAAGGGAAACCTGTAACTCTGTGAGATGAATTAACAAAACACAAAGCAGTTTCTCAGAATGGTTCTTTTCAGTTTTTATCTTAGGATATTTACGTTTTCACCATCGACTTCTATGGGCTTAAAAATATCACTTTGCAAATTCCACAAGAACAGTCTTAGCGAAAGGTTGCTAGAGGGGAAAGCTGAAACTCTGTGAGGTGAATTAACAGAATACAAAGCAGTTTCTCAGAAAGTTTCTTTCCAGTTTTTAACTGAAGGTATTTCCTTTTTCACCATAGCCCTCGACAGGCTTTCAAATATCACTTTGCAAATTCCACAAGAACAGTCTTAGCGAACGGCTTCTTGAGGGGAAAGCTGAAACTCTGTCAGATAAATTAACAGAACACAAAACAGTTTGTTGGAAAGCTTCTTTCCATTTTTGTTCCGAGGACATTTCCTTTTACACCATAGCCCTCTCACGGCTTCCAAATATCACTTTGCAAATTCCACGAGAACCGTCTTAGCGAAAGACTTCTGGAGGGGAAAGCTGAAACTCTGTGAGATGAATTAACAGAAAACAAAGCAGTTTCTCAGAAAGCTTCTTTCCAGTTTTTAATTGAAGATATTTCCTTTTTCACCATATCCCTCCAAGGGCTTCCAAATATCACATTGCAAATTCCACAAGAACAGTCTTAGCGAAATGCTTCTTGAGGGGTAAGCTGTAACTCTGTGAGATGAATTAACAGAACACAAAGCAGTTTCTCAGAAAACTTCTTTCCAGTTTTTATATGAGGAAATTTCCTTTTTAAACGTACCCCACTATGGGCTTCCAAATATCACTTTGTAAACTCCACAAGAACAGTCTTAGCGAAAGGATTCTTGATAGGAAAGCTGTAACTCTGTGCATGAATTCACAGAACACAAAGAAGTTTCTCAGAAAGCTTCTCTCCAGTTTTTAACTGAAGATATTTCCTTTTTCACCATAGCGCTCTATGGGCTTCCAAATATCTCTTTGGAAATTCCAGAAGAACAGTCTTAGTGAAGGGCTTCTTGAGGGTAGAGCTGTAATACTGTGAGATGAATTAACAAAACACAAAGCAGTTTCTCAGAAAGCTTCTTTCCAGTTTTTATGTGAGGAAATTTCCTTTTTAACCGTACCCCTCTATGGGCTTCCAAATATCACTTTGTAAACTCCACAAGAACAGTCTTAGCGAAAGGATTCGTGATAGGAAAGGTGTAACTCTGTGTATGAATTAACAGAACACAAAGCAGTTTCTCAGAAAGCTTCTCTCCAGTTTTTAACTGAAGATATTTCCATTTTCACCATAGCCCTCTATGAGCTTCCAAATATCATTTTGCAAATCACAACAACAGTCTTAATGAACGGCTTCTTGAGGGGAAATCTATAACTCTGTGAGATGAATTTACGGTACGCAAAACAGTTTCTCAAAAAGCTTCTTTTCAGTTTTTATCTTAGGATATTTCCTTTTTCACCATAGCCCTCTATTGTTTTCCAAATATCACTTTGCAAATTCCGCGAGAACAGTCTTAGCGAAAGGCCTCTTGAGGGGAAACTGTAGCTCTGTGAGATCAATTCACAGAACTCAAAGAAGTTTCTCAGAAAGCTTCTTTCACACTTTTAGTGGCGGATATTTCCTTTGGACCTATAGTCTTCAAAGAGATCCGAAGTAACATTTCTCAGATTCCACAGAAATAAGCCTAGCCAACAGTTCTACGAAATACAGCTGTTTCTCAGTGACAGGAAATCACATATCACAAAGCAGTTCCTCGGAAAGCTTCTTTTCACTTTTTAACTGAAGCTATATCCTTTTTCACCATAGCAACGTATGGACTTCCAAAGACCACTTTGGAAATTCCACAAGAACAGTCTTGGTGAAAGGCTTCTTGAGGGGAAAGCTGTAACTCTGTGAGATGAACTAAGAGAACACAAAACCGTTTCTCAGAAAGCTTCTTTCCAGTTTTTAACTGAAGATATTTCCCTTTTCACCATAGCCCTCTATGGGCTTCCAAATATCAATTTGAAAATAACACAAGATCAGTCTTAGTGAATGGCTTTTTGTTCGGAAAGCTGTAACTCTCTGAGATGAATTAACAAAACACAAAGCAGTTTCTCAGAAAGCTTCTTTTCAGTTTTTACCTTACGATATTTCCTTTTTCACCATAGTTCTCTAAGCACTTCCAAATATCACTTCGCAAATTTCACAAGAACAGTCTTAGTAAACGACTTCTTGAGGGGAATGCTGTACCTCTGTGAGATGGATTAACAGAACACAAAGCAGTTTCTCAGAAACGTTCTTTCCACTTTTTAACTGAAGATATTTCCTTTTTCCCCATAGCACTCTATGGGCTTCCAAATATCACTTTCAAAATCCACGAGAACAGTCTTAGTGAACGGTTTCTTGAGGGGAAAGCTGTAAGTCTGTGAGATGAATTCAGAGAACACAAAGCAGTTTCTCAGAAATTTTCTTTTCAGTTTTTATCTTAGGATATTTTCTTTTTAACCATAGATCTCTATGGTTTTCCATATACCTTTTTCCAAATTCCACAAAAACAGCTTTAGCGAAAGTTTTCTTGAGGGGAAAGCCGTAATTCTGTGAGATGAATTAACAGAACACAAAGCAATTTCTCAGAAAGCTACTTTCCAGTTTTTATCTGAAGATATTTCCTTTACACCATGGTCCTCTATGGGCTTCCAAATATCACTTTGCAAATTCCACAAGAACAGTCTTACTGAACGACTTCTTGAGGGGAAAGCTGTAATTCTATAAGATGAATTAACAGAACACAAAGTCGTTTCTCAGAAAGCTTCTTTTCAGTTCTTATCTTAGGAAATTTCTTTTTCACCACAGCCCTCTATGGGCTTCCAAATGTCACTTTGCAAATTCCACAAGAACAGTCTTAGCGGAATGCTTCTTGAGGGGAAAGGTGTAACACTGTCAGATGAATTAACAGAACACAAAGCAGTTTCTCAGAAAACTTCTTTCCAGTTTATAACTGAAGATATTTCCTTTTTCACCATAGCCCCCTATGGGTTTCCAAATAGCACTTTGAAAATTCCACAAGAACGGTCTTAATGAACGGTTTCTGGAGGGCAAAGCTGTAACTGTGTGAGATGAATTAACGGAACACAAAGTAGTTTCTCAAGAAGCTTCTTTCTAGTTTTCATCTGAGGACATTTCCTTTTTCACCATAGCCCTCTATGGGCTTCCAAATTTCACTTTGCAAATTCCACAAGAACAGTCTTAACGAAAGACTTCTTGAGGGGAAAGCTGTAACTCTGTGAGATGAATTAACAGAAAACAAAGCAGTTTCTCAGAAAGCTTCTATACAGTTTCTAACTAAAGATATTCCTTTTTTCACCATAACCCTATATGGGCTTCCAAATATTACTTTGCAAATTACACAAGAACAGTCATAGCGAAAGGCTTCTCGAGGGGAAAGCTGTAACTCTGTGAGATGAATTAACAGAACACAAAGCAGTTTCTCAGAAAGCTTCTTTCCAGTTTTTATCTAAGGACATTTCCTTTTTCTCCATAGCCCTCTATGGGCTTCTAAATATCACGTTCTAAATTGCACAAGAACAGTCTTAGCGAAAGGATTCTTGAGAGGAAAGCTGTAACTCTGTGAGATGAATTAAGAGAACACAAAGCAGTTTTTCAGAAAGCTTCTTTTCAGTTTTTATCTTAGGTTATTTCCTTTTTCACTGTAGACCTCTGTAGGCTTCTAAATATCACTTCCCAAATTCGACAAGAACAGTCTTAGGGAAAGGCTTCGTGAGGGGAAAGCTGTAACTTTGTGAGATGAATTAACAGAACACAACGCAGTGTCTCAGAAAGCTTCTTTCCCGTTTTAAACCGAAGATATTTCCTTTTCACCATAGCTCTCTATGGCCTTCGAAATGTCACGTTGCAAATTCCACAAGAACAGTCATAGCGAAAGGCTTCCTCAGGGGAAAGCTGTAACTCTGTGGGATGAATTCACAGATCAGAAAGCTGTTTCTCAGAAAGCTTCTTTCTCACTTTTATGGCGGATATTTCCTTTGGCCCTATAGTCTTCAACGGGAACCGAATTATCCCTTCTCAGATTCCACAGAAATAAGGTTAGCAAACAGCTCTATGACATATAGCTCTCACTCAGTGAGTGGAAGTCACGTATCACAAAGCAGTTTCTCAGAAATGTTCTTTTCAGTTTTTATCTTAGGATATTTCCTTTTTCACCATAGCCCTCTATGGGCTTACAAATACCACTCTGCAAATTCCACAAGAACAGTCTTACCAAAAGGCTTCTTAAGGGGAAAGCTGTAACTCTGTGAGGTGAATTAACAGAACACAAAGCAGTTTCTCAGAAAGCTTCTTTTCAGCTTTTATCTTAGGATATTTCCTTTTTCACCATAGCCCTATAAGGGCTTACAAATATCACTATGAGTATTACACAAGAAGAGTCTTAGCAAAAGTCTTTTTGAGGGTAAAGCTGTAACTCTTTGAGATGAATTAACAGAACACCAAGCAGTTTCTTAGAAAGCTTCTTTCCATTTTTTAACTGAAGGTATTTCCCTTTTCACCACAGCCGTCTATGGGCTTCGAAATATCACTTTGCAAATTCAAAAAGAACAGTCCTAGCGAAAGGCTTCTTGAGTGGAATGCTGTAACTCTGTGAGATGAATTAACAGATCTCAGAGAAGTTTCTCAGAAAGCTTCTTTCTCACTTTTAGCGGCAGATATTTCCTTTGGCCCTATAGTCTTCAAAGGGATCCAAAATAACAGTTCTCCGATTCCATAGAAATAAGGCTATCAAACAGCTCTAGGAAATAGAGCTGTAACTCAGTGAGTGGAAGTCACATAATACTAAACCGTTTCTCAGAAAGCCTCTTTCAGTTTTTAACTGAAGCTATATCCTTTTTCACCGTAGCCCTCTATGGGCTTCAAAATATCACTTTGAAAATACAGCAAGAACAGTCTTAGCGAAAGGCTTCTAGAGGGGAAAGCTGTAACTCTGTTAGGTGAATTAACAGAACACAAAGCAGTTTCTCAGGAATGTTCTTTACAGTTTTTATCTGAAGATATTTCCTTTTCTCCATAGCGCTCTATGGGCTACCAAATATCACATTTCAAATTCCACAAGAACAGTCTTAGCGAAAGACTTCCTGAGGGGAAAGCTGTAAGTCTGTGAGATGAATTAAAAGAACACAAAGCAATTTCTCAGAAAGCTTCTTTCCAGTTTTTATCGGAGGATATTTCGTTTTCACCATAGCCGTCTATTGGCTTCCAAATATCATTTTTCAAATTGTGCAAGAATAATCTTAGCGAAAGGCTTCTTGAGGGGAAAGCTGTAACTCTGTGAAATGAATTCGCAAATCACAAAGAAGTTTCTCAGAAAGCTTCTTTCTAACTTTAACGACGGATATTTCCTTTGGCCCTTCAGTCTTCAAAGGGATCCAAAATAACAGTTCTCAGATTCCACAGAAATAAGACTGCCAAACAGCTCTACGAAATACAGCTGTAACTCAGTGAGTGGAAGTCTTATATCACAAAGCAGTTTCTCAGAAAGCTTCTTTTCAGTTTTTAACTGAAGATATATCCTTTTTCACTATAGGTCACTATGAGCTTCCAAATATCACTTTGCATATTCCACAAGAACTGTCTTAGCGAAAGGCTTCTTGAAGGGAAACCTGTAACTCTGTGAGATGAATTAACAAAACACAAAGCAGTTTCTCAGAATGGTTCTTTTCAGTTTTTATCTTAGGATATTTACGTTTTCACCATCGACTTCTATGGGCTTACAAATATCACTTTGCAAATTCCACAAGAACAGTCTTAGCGAAAGGCTTCTAGAGGGGAAAGCTGAAACTCTGTGAGGTGAATTAACAGAATACAAAGCAGTTTCTCAGAAAGTTTCTTTCCAGTTTTTAACTGAAGGTATTTCCTTTTTCACCATAGCCCTCGACGGGCTTTCAAATATCACTTTGCAAATTCCACAAGAACAGTCTTAGCGAACGGCTTCTTGAGGGGAAAGCTGAAACACTGTCAGATAAATTAACAGAACACAAAACAGTTTGTTGGAAAGCTTCTTTCCATTTTTGATCCGAGGACATTTCCTTTTACACCATAGCCCTCTCACGGCTTCCAAATATCACTTTGCAAATTCCACGAGAACCGTCTTAGCGAAAGACTTCTGGAGGGGAAAGCTGAAACTCTGTGAGATGAATTAACAGAAAACAAAGCAGTTTCTCAGAAAGCTTCTTTCCAGTTTTTAATTGAAGATATTTCCTTTTTCACCATATCCCTCCATGGGCTTCCAAATATCACATTGCAAATTCCACAAGAACAGTCTTAGCGAAATGCTTCTTGAGGGGTAAGCTGTAACTCTGTGAGATGAATTAACAGAACACAAAGCAGTTTCTCAGAAAACTTCTTTCCAGTTTTTATGTGAGGAAATTTCCTTTTTAAACGTACCCCTCTATGGGCTTCCAAATATCACTTTGTAAACTCCACAAGAACAGTCTTAGTGAAAGGATTCTTGATAGGAAAGCTGTAACTCTGTGCATGAATTAACAGAACACAAAGAAGTTTCTCAGAAAGCTTCTCTCCAGTTTTTAACTGAAGATATTTCCTTTTTCACCATAGCGCTCTATGGGCTTCCAAATATCTCTTTGGAAATTCCAGAAGAACAGTCTTAGTGAAGGGCTTCTTGAGGGTAGAGCTGTAATACTGTGAGATGAATTAACAAAACACAAAGCAGTTTCTCAGAAAGCTTCTTTCCAGTTTTTATGTGAGGAAATTTCCTTTTTAACCGTACCCCTCTATGGGCTTCCAAATATCACTTTGTAAACTCCACAAGAACAGTCTTAGCGAAAGGATTCGTGATAGGAAAGGTGTAACTCTGTGTATGAATTAACAGAACACAAAGCAGTTTCTCAGAAAGCTTCTCTCCAGTTTTTAACTGAAGATATTTCCATTTTCACCATAGCCCTCTATGAGCTTCCAAATATCATTTTGCAAATTTCACAACAACAGTCTTAATGAACGGCTTCTTGAGGGGAAAGCTATAACTCTGTGAGATGAATTAACGGTATGCAAAACAGTTTCTCAAAAAGCTTCTTTTCAGTTTTTATCTTAGGATATTTCCTTTTTCACCATAGCCCTCTATTGTTTTCCAAATATCACTTTGCAAATTCCACGAGAACAGTCTTAGCGAAAGGCCTCTTGAGGGGAAACTGTAGCTCTGTGAGATCAATTCACAGAACTCAAAGAAGTTTCTCAGAAAGCTTCTTTCACACTTTTAGTGGCGGATATTTCCTTTGGACCTATAGTCTTCAAAGAGATCCGAAGTAACATTTCTCAGATTCCACAGAAATAAGCCTAGCCAACAGTTCTACGAAATACAGCTGTTTCTCAGTGACAGGAAATCACATATCACAAAGCAGTTCCTCGGAAAGCTTCTTTTCACTTTTTAACTGAAGCTATATCCTTTTTCACCATAGCGACGTATGGACTTCCAAAGACCACTTTGGAAATTCCACAAGAACAGTCTTGGTGAAAGGCTTCTTGAGGGGAAAGCTGTAACTCTGTGAGATGAACTAAGAGAACACAAAACCGTTTCTCAGAAAGCTTCTTTCCAGTTTTTAACTGAAGATATTTCCCTTTTCACCATAGCCCTCTATGGGCTTCCAAATATCCATTTGAAAATAACACAAGATCAGTCTTAGTGAATGGCTTTTTGTTCGGAAAGCTGTAACTCTCTGAGATGAATTAACAAAACACAAAGCAGTTTCTCAGAAAGCTTCTTTTCGGTTTTTATCTTACGATATTTCCTTTTTCACCATAGTTCTCTAAGCACTTCCAAATATCACTTCGCAAATTTCACAAGAACAGTCTTAGTAAACGACTTCTTGAGGGGAATGCTGTACCTCTGTGAGATGGATTAACAGAACACAAAGCAGTTTCTCAGAAACGTTCTTTCCACTTTTTAACTGGAGATATTTCCTTTTTCCCCATAGCACTCTGTGGGCTTCCAAATATCACTTTGCAAAATCCACGAGAACAGTCTTAGTGAACGGTTTCTTGAGGGGAAAACTGTAAGTCTGTGAGATGAATTCAGAGAACACAAAGCAGTTTCTCAGAAATTTTCTTTTCAGTTTTTATCTTAGGATATTTTCTTTTTAAACATAGATCTCTATGGTTTTCCATATACCTTTTTCCAAATTCCACAAAAACAGCTTTAGCGAAAGTTTTCTTGAGGGGAAAGCCGTAATTCTGTGAGATGAATTAACAGAACACAAAGCAATTTCTCAGAAAGCTACTTTCCAGTTTTTATCTGAAGATATTTCCTTTACACCATGGTCCTCTATGGGCTTCCAAATATCACTTTGCAAATACCACAAGAACAGTCTTACTGAACGACTTCTTGAGGGGAAAGCTGTAATTCTATAAGATGAATTAACAGAACACAAAGTCGTTTCTCAGAAAGCTTCTTTTCAGTTCTTATCTTAGGAAATTTCTTTTTCACCACAGCCCTCTATGGGCTTCCAAATGTCACTTTGCAAATTCCACAAGAACAGTCTTAGCGGAATGCTTCTTGAGGGGAAAGGTGTAACACTGTCAGATGAATTAACAGAACACAAAGCAGTTTCTCAGAAAACTTCTTTCCAGTTTATAACTGAAGATATTTCCTTTTTCACCATAGCCCCCTATGGGTTTCCAAATAGCACTTTGAAAATTCCACAAGAACGGTCTTAATGAACGGTTTCTGGAGGGCAAAGCTGTAACTGTGTGAGATGAATTAACGGAACACAAAGTAGTTTCTCAAGAAGCTTCTTTCTAGTTTTCATCTGAGGACATTTCCTTTTTCACCATAGCCCTCTATGGGCTTCCAAATTTCACTTTGCAAATTCCACAAGAACAGTCTTAACGAAAGACTTCTTGAGGGGAAAGCTGTAACTCTGTGAGATGAATTAACAGAAAACAAAGCAGTTTCTCAGAAAGCTTCTATACACTTTCTAACTGAAGATATTCCTTTTTTCACCATAACCCTATATGGGCTTCCAAATATTACTTTGCGAATTACACAAGAACAGTCATAGCGAAAGGCTTCTCGAGGGGAAAGCTGTAACTCTGTGAGATGAATTAACAGAACACAAAGCAGTTTCTCAGAAAGCTTCTTTCCAGTTTTTATCTAAGGACATTTCCTTTTTCTCCATAGCCCTCTATGGGCTTCTAAATATCCCGTTCTAAATTGCACAAGAACAGTCTTAGCGAAAGGATTCTTGAGAGGAAAGCTGTAACTCTGTGAGATGAATTAAGAGAACACAAAGCAGTTTTTCAGAAAGCTTCTTTTCAGTTTTTATCTTAGGTTATTTCCTTTTTCACTGTAGACCTCTGTAGGCTTCTAAATATCACTTCCCAAATTCGACAAGAACAGTCTTAGGGAAAGGCTTCGTGAGGGGAAAGCTGTAACTTTGTGAGATGAATTAACAGAACACAACGCAGTGTCTCAGAAAGCTTCTTTCCCGTTTTAAACCGAAGATATTTCCTTTTCACCATAGCTCTCTATGGCCTTCGAAATGTCACGTTGCAAATTCCACAAGAACAGTCATAGCGAAAGGCTTCCTCAGGGGAAAGCTGTAACTCTGTGGGATGAATTCACAGATCAGAAAGCTGTTTCTCAGAAAGCTTCTTTCTCACTTTTATGGCGGATATTTCCTTTGGCCCTATAGTCTTCAACGGGAACCGAATTATCCCTTCTCAGATTCCACAGAAATAAGGTTAGCAAACAGCTCTATGACATATAGCTCTCACTCAGTGAGTGGAAGTCACGTATCACAAAGCAGTTTCTCAGAAATGTTCTTTTCAGTTTTTATCTTAGGATATTTCCTTTTTCACCATAGCCCTCTATGGGCTTACAAATACCACTCTGCAAATTCCACAAGAACAGTCTTACCAAAAGGCTTCTTAAGGGGAAAGCTGTAACTCTGTGAGGTGAATTAACAGAACACAAAGCAGTTTCTCAGAAAGCTTCTTTTCAGCTTTTATCTTAGGATATTTCCTTTTTCACCATAGCCCTATAAGGGCTTACAAATATCACTATGAGTATTACACAAGAAGAGTCTTAGCAAAAGTCTTTTTGCGGGTAAAGCTGTAACTCTTTGAGATGAATTAACAGAACACCAAGCAGTTTCTTAGAAAGCTTCTTTCCATTTTTTAACTGAAGGTATTTCCCTTTTCACCACAGCCGTCTATGGGCTTCGAAATATCACTTTGCAAATTCAAAAAGAACAGTCCTAGCGAAAGGCTTCTTGAGTGGAATGCTGTAACTCTGTGAGATGAATTAACAGATCTCAGAGAAGTTTCTCAGAAAGCTTCTTTCTCACTTTTAGCGGCAGATATTTCCTTTGGCCCTATAGTCTTCAAAGGGATCCAAAATAACAGTTCTCCGATTCCATAGAAATAAGGCTATCAAACAGCTCTAGGAAATAGAGCTGTAACTCAGTGAGTGGAAGTCACATAATACTAAACCGTTTCTCAGAAAGCCTCTTTCAGTTTTTAACTGAAGCTATATCCTTTTTCACCGTAGCCCTCTATGGGCTTCAAAATATCACTTTGAAAATACAGCAAGAACAGTCTTAGCGAAAGGCTTCTAGAGGGGAAAGCTGTAACTCTGTTAGGTGAATTAACAGAACACAAAGCAGTTTCTCAGGAATGTTCTTTACAGTTTTTATCTGAAGATATTTCCTTTTCTCCATAGCGCTCTATGGGCTCCCAAATATCACATTTCAAATTCCACAAGAACAGTCTTAGCGAAAGACTTCCTGAGGGGAAAGCTGTAAGTCTGTGAGATGAATTAAAAGAACACAAAGCAATTTCTCAGAAAGCTTCTTTCCAGTTTTTATCGGAGGATATTTCGTTTTCACCATAGCCGTCTATTGGCTTCCAAATATCATTTTTCAAATTGTGCAAGAATAATCTTAGCGAAAGGCTTCTTGAGGGGAAAGCTGTAACTCTGTGAAATGAATTCGCAAATCACAAAGAAGTTTCTCAGAAAGCTTCTTTCTAACTTTAACGACGGATATTTCCTTTGGCCCTTCAGTCTTCAAAGGGATCCGAAATAACAGTTCTCAGATTCCACAGAAATAAGACTGCCAAACAGCTCTACGAAATACAGCTGTAACTCAGTCAGTGGAAGTCATATATCACAAAGCAGTTTCTCAGAAAGCTTCTTTTCAGTTTTTAACTGAAGATATATCCTTTTTCACTATAGGTCACTATGAGCTTCCAAATATCACTTTGCATATTCCACAAGAACTGTCTTAGCGAAAGGCTTCTTGAAGGGAAACCTGTAACTCTGTGAGATGAATTAACAAAACACAAAGCAGTTTCTCAGAATGGTTCTTTTCAGTTTTTATCTTAGGATATTTACGTTTTCACCATCGACTTCTATGGGCTTACAAATATCACTTTGCAAATTGCACAAGAACAGTCTTAGCGAAAGGCTTCTAGAGGGGAAAGCTGAAACTCTGTGAGGTGAATTAACAGAACACAAAGCAGTTTCTCAGGAATGTTCTTTACAGTTTTTATCTGAAGATATTTCCTTTTCTCCATAGCGCTCTATGGGCTACCAAATATCACATTTCAAATTCCACAAGAACAGTCTTAGCGAAAGACTTCCTGAGGGGAAAGCTGTAAGTCTGTGAGATGAATTAAAAGAACACAAAGCAATTTCTCAGAAAGCTTCTTTCCAGTTTTTATCGGAGGATATTTCGTTTTCACCATAGCCGTCTATTGGCTTCCAAATATCATTTTTCAAATTGTGCAAGAATAATCTTAGCGAAAGGCTTCTTGAGGGGAAAGCTGTAACTCTGTGAAATGAATTCGCAAATCACAAAGAAGTTTCTCAGAAAGCTTCTTTCTAACTTTAACGACGGATATTTCCTTCGGCCCTTCAGTCTTCAAAGGGATCCGAAATAACAGTTCTCAGATTCCACAGAAATAAGACTGCCAAACAGCTCTACGAAATACAGCTGTAACTCAGTGAGTGGAAGTCATATATCACAAAGCAGTTTCTCAGAAAGATTCTTTTCAGTTTTTAACTGAAGATATATCCTTTTTCACTATAGGTCACTATGAGCTTCCAAATATCACTTTGCATATTCCACAAGAACTGTCTTAGCGAAAGGCTTCTTGAAGGGAAACCTGTAACTCTGTGAGATGAATTAACAAAACACAAAGCAGTTTCTCAGAATGGTTCTTTTCAGTTTTTATCTTAGGATATTTACGTTTTCACCATCGACTTCTATGGGCTTACAAATATCACTTTGCAAATTCCACAAGAACAGTCTTAGTGAAAGGCTTCTAGAGGGGAAAGCTGAAACTCTGAGAGGTGAATTAACAGAATACAAAGCAGTTTCTCAGAAAGTTTCTTTCCAGTTTTTAACTGAAGGTATTTCCTTTTTCACCATAGAACTCGACGGGCTTTCAAATATCACTTTGCAAATTCCACAAGAACAGTCTTAGCGAACGGCTTCTTGAGGGGAAAGCTGAAACTCTGTCAGATAAATTAACAGAACACAAAGCAGTTTCTCAGAAAACTTCTTTCCAGTTTTTATGTGAGGAAATTTCCTTTTTACACGTACCCCTCTATGGGCTTCCAAATATCACTTTGTAAACTCCACAAGAACAGTCTTAGCGAAAGGATTCTTGATAGGAAAGCTGTAACTCTGTCAGATAAATAAACAGAACACAAAACAGTTTGTTGGAAAGCTTCTTTCCATTTTTCATCCGAGGACATTTCCTTTTACACCATAGCCCTCTCACGGCTTCCAAATATCACTTTGCAAATTCCACGAGAACCGTCTTAGCGAAAGAATTCTGGAGGGGAAAGCTGAAACTCTGTGAGATGAATTAACAGAAAACAAAGCAGTTTCTCAGAAAGCTTCTTTCCAGTTTTTAATTGAAGATATTTCCTTTTTCACCATATCCCTCCATGGGCTTCCAAATATCACATTGCAAATTCCACAAGAACAGTCTTAGCGAAATGCTTCTTGAGGGGTAAGCTGTAACTCTGTGAGATGAATTAACAGAACACAAAGCAGTTTCTCAGAAAACTTCTTTCCAGTTTTTATGTGAGGAAATTTCCTTTTTAAACGTACCCCTCTATGGGCTTCCAAATATCACTTTGTAAACTCCACAAGAACAGTCTTAGCGAAAGGATTCGTGATAGGAAAGGTGTAACTCTGTGTATGAATTAACAGAACACAAAGCAGTTTCTCAGAAAGCTTCTCTCCAGTTTTTAACTGAAGATATTTCCATTTTCACCATAGCCCTCTATGAGCTTCCAAATATCATTTTGCAAATTTCACAACAACAGTCTTAATGAACGGCTTCTTGAGGGGAAAGCTATAACTCTGTGAGATGAATTAACGGTATGCAAAACAGTTTCTCAAAAAGCTTCTTTTCAGTTTTTATCTTAGGATATTTCCTTTTTCACCATAGCCCTCTATTGTTTTCCAAATATCACTTTGCAAATTCCACGAGAACAGTCTTAGCGAAAGGCCTCTTGAGGGGAAACTGTAGCTCTGTGAGATCAATTCACAGAACTCAAAGAAGTTTCTCAGAAAGCTTCTTTCACACTTTTAGTGGCGGATATTTCCTTTGGACCTATAGTCTTCAAAGAGATCCGAAGTAACATTTCTCAGATTCCACAGAAATAAGCCTAGCCAACAGTTCTACGAAATACAGCTGTTTCTCAGTGACAGGAAATCACATATCACAAAGCAGTTCCTCGGAAAGCTTCTTTTCACTTTTTAACTGAAGCTATATCCTTTTTCACCATAGCGACGTATGGACTTCCAAAGACCACTTTGGAAATTCCACAAGAACAGTCTTGGTGAAAGGCTTCTTGAGGGGAAAGCTGTAACTCTGTGAGATGAACTAAGAGAACACAAAACCGTTTCTCAGAAAGCTTCTTTCCAGTTTTTAACTGAAGATATTTCCCTTTTCACCATAGCCCTCTATGGGCTTCCAAATATCCATTTGAAAATAACACAAGATCAGTCTTAGTGAATGGCTTTTTGTTCGGAAAGCTGTAACTCTCTGAGATGAATTAACAAAACACAAAGCAGTTTCTCAGAAAGCTTCTTTTCGGTTTTTATCTTACGATATTTCCTTTTTCACCATAGTTCTCTAAGCACTTCCAAATATCACTTCGCAAATTTCACAAGAACAGTCTTAGTAAACGACTTCTTGAGGGGAATGCTGTACCTCTGTGAGATGGATTAACAGAACACAAAGCAGTTTCTCAGAAACGTTCTTTCCACTTTTTAACTGAAGATATTTCCTTTTTCCCCATAGCACTCTGTGGGCTTCCAAATATCACTTTGCAAAATCCACGAGAACAGTCTTAGTGAACGGTTTCTTGAGGGGAAAACTGTAAGTCTGTGAGATGAATTCAGAGAACACAAAGCAGTTTCTCAGAAATTTTCTTTTCAGTTTTTATCTTAGGATATTTTCTTTTTAAACATAGATCTCTATGGTTTTCCATATACCTTTTTCCAAATTCCACAAAAACAGCTTTAGCGAAAGTTTTCTTGAGGGGAAAGCCGTAATTCTGTGAGATGAATTAACAGAACACAAAGCAATTTCTCAGAAAGCTACTTTCCAGTTTTTATCTGAAGATATTTCCTTTACACCATGGTCCTCTATGGGCTTCCAAATATCACTTTGCAAATACCACAAGAACAGACTTACTGAACGACTTCTTGAGGGGAAAGCTGTAATTCTATAAGATGAATTAACAGAACACAAAGTCGTTTCTCAGAAAGCTTCTTTTCAGTTCTTATCTTAGGAAATTTCTTTTTCACCACAGCCCTCTATGGGCTTCCAAATGTCACTTTGCAAATTCCACAAGAACAGTCTTAGCGGAATGCTTCTTGAGGGGAAAGGTGTAACACTGTCAGATGAATTAACAGAACACAAAGCAGTTTCTCAGAAAACTTCTTTCCAGTTTATAACTGAAGATATTTCCTTTTTCACCATAGCCCCCTATGGGTTTCCAAATAGCACTTTGAAAATTCCACAAGAACGGTCTTAATGAACGGTTTCTGGAGGGCAAAGCTGTAACTGTGTGAGATGAATTAACGGAACACAAAGTAGTTTCTCAAGAAGCTTCTTTCTAGTTTTCATCTGAGGACATTTCCTTTTTCACCATAGCCCTCTATGGGCTTCCAAATTTCACTTTGCAAATTCCACAAGAACAGTCTTAACGAAAGACTTCTTGAGGGGAAAGCTGTAACTCTGTGAGATGAATTAACAGAAAACAAAGCAGTTTCTCAGAAAGCTTCTATACAGTTTCTAACTAAAGATATTCCTTTTTTCACCATAACCCTATATGGGCTTCCAAATATTACTTTGCAAATTACACAAGAACAGTCATAGCGAAAGGCTTCTCGAGGGGAAAGCTGTAACTCTGTGAGATGAATTAACAGAACACAAAGCAGTTTCTCAGAAAGCTTCTTTCCAGTTTTTATCTAAGGACATTTCCTTTTTCTCCATAGCCCTCTATGGGCTTCTAAATATCCCGTTCTAAATTGCACAAGAACAGTCTTAGCGAAAGGATTCTTGAGAGGAAAGCTGTAACTCTGTGAGATGAATTAAGAGAACACAAAGCAGTTTTTCAGAAAGCTTCTTTTCAGTTTTTATCTTAGGTTATTTCCTTTTTCACTGTAGACCTCTGTAGGCTTCTAAATATCACTTCCCAAATTCGACAAGAACAGTCTTAGGGAAAGGCTTCGTGAGGGGAAAGCTGTAACTTTGTGAGATGAATTAACAGAACACAACGCAGTGTCTCAGAAAGCTTCTTTCCCGTTTTAAACCGAAGATATTTCCTTTTCACCATAGCTCTCTATGGCCTTTGAAATGTCACGTTGCAAATTCCACAAGAACAGTCATAGCGAAAGGCTTCCTCAGGGGAAAGCTGTAACTCTGTGGGATGAATTCACAGATCAGAAAGCTGTTTCTCAGAAAGCTTCTTTCTCACTTTTATGGCGGATATTTCCTTTGGCCCTATAGTCTTCAACGGGAACCGAATTATCCCTTCTCAGATTCCACAGAAATAAGGTTAGCAAACAGCTCTATGACATATAGCTCTCACTCAGTAAGTGGAAGTCACGTATCACAAAGCAGTTTCTCAGAAATGTTCTTTTCAGTTTTTATCTTAGGATATTTCCTTTTTCACCATAGCCCTCTATGGGCTTACAAATACCACTCTGCAAATTCCACAAGAACAGTCTTACCAAAAGGCTTCTTAAGGGGAAAGCTGTAACTCTGTGAGGTGAATTAACAGAACACAAAGCAGTTTCTCAGAAAGCTTCTTTTCAGCTTTTATCTTAGGATATTTCCTTTTTCACCATAGCCCTATAAGGGCTTACAAATATCACTATGAGTATTACACAAGAAGAGTCTTAGCAAGTCTTTTTGAGGGTAAAGCTGTAACTCTTTGAGATGAATTAACAGAACACCAAGCAGTTTCTTAGAAAGCTTCTTTCCATTTTTTAACTGAAGGTATTTCCCTTTTCACCACAGCCGTCTATGGGCTTCGAAATATCACTTTGCAAATTCAAAAAGAACAGTCCTAGCGAAAGGCTTCTTGAGTGGAATGCTGTAACTCTGTGAGATGAATTAACAGATCTCAGAGAAGTTTCTCAGAAAGCTTCTTTCTCACTTTTAGCGGCAGATATTTCCTTTGGCCCTATAGTCTTCAAAGGGATCCAAAATAACAGTTCTCCGATTCCATAGAAATAAGGCTATCAAACAGCTCTAGGAAATAGAGCTGTAACTCAGTGAGTGGAAGTCACATAATACTAAACCGTTTCTCAGAAAGCCTCTTTCAGTTTTTAACTGAAGCTATATCCTTTTTCACCGTAGCCCTCTATGGGCTTCAAAATATCACTTTGAAAATACAGCAAGAACAGTCTTAGCGAAAGGCTTCTAGAGGGGAAAGCTGTAACTCTGTTAGGTGAATTAACAGAACACAAAGCAGTTTCTCAGGAATGTTCTTTACAGTTTTTATCTGAAGATATTTCCTTTTCTCCATAGCGCTCTATGGGCTACCAAATATCACATTTCAAATTCCACAAGAACAGTCTTAGCGAAAGACTTCCTGAGGGGAAAGCTGTAAGTCTGTGAGATGAATTAAAAGAACACAAAGCAATTTCTCAGAAAGCTTCTTTCCAGTTTTTATCGGAGGATATTTCGTTTTCACCATAGCCGTCTATTGGCTTCCAAATATCATTTTTCAAATTGTGCAAGAATAATCTTAGCGAAAGGCTTCTTGAGGGGAAAGCTGTAACTCTGTGAAATGAATTCGCAAATCACAAAGAAGTTTCTCAGAAAGCTTCTTTCTAACTTTAACGACGGATATTTCCTTTGGCCCTTCAGTCTTCAAAGGGATCCGAAATAACAGTTCTCAGATTCCACAGAAATAAGACTGCCAAACAGCTCTACGAAATACAGCTGTAACTCAGTCAGTGGAAGTCATATATCACAAAGCAGTTTCTCAGAAAGCTTCTTTTCAGTTTTTAACTGAAGATATATCCTTTTTTACTATAGGTCACTATGAGCTTCCAAATATCACTTTGCATATTCCACAAGAACTGTCTTAGCGAAAGGCTTCTTGAAGGGAAACCTGTAACTCTGTGAGATGAATTAACAAAACACAAAGCAGTTTCTCAGAATGGTTCTTTTCAGTTTTTATCTTAGGATATTTACGTTTTCACCATCGACTTCTATGGGCTTACAAATATCACTTTGCAAATTCCACAAGAACAGTCTTAGCGAAAGGCTTCTAGAGGGGAAAGCTGAAACTCTGTGAGGTGAATTAACAGAATACAAAGCAGTTTCTCAGAAAGTTTCTTTCCAGTTTTTAACTGAAGGTATTTCCTTTTTCAACATAGCCCTCGACGGGCTTTCAAATATCACTTTGCAAATTCCACAAGAACAGTCTTAGCGAACGGCTTCTTGAGGGGAAAGCTGAAACTGTCAGATAAATTAACAGAACACAAGACAGTTTGTTGGAAAGCTTCTTTCCATTTTTGATCCGAGGACATTTCCTTTTACACCATAGCCCTCTCACAGCTTCCAAATATCACTTTGCAAATTCCACGAGAATCGTCTTAGCGAAAGACTTCTGGAGGGGAAAGCTGAAACTCTGTGAGATGAATTAACAGAAAACAAAGCAGTTTCTCAGAAAGCTTCTTTCCAGTTTTTAATTGAAGATATTTCCTTTTTCAACATATCCCTCCATGGGCTTCCAAATATCACTTTGCAAATTCCACAAGAACAGTCTTAGCGAAATGCTTCTTGAGGGGTAAGCTGTAACTCTGTGAGATGAATTAACAGAACACAATGCAGTTTCTCAGAAAACTTCTTTACAGTTTTTATATGAGGAAATTTCCTTTTTAAACGTACCCCTCTATGGGCTTCCAAATATCACTTTGTAAACTCCACAACAACAGTCTCAGCGAAAGGATTCTTGATAGGAAAGCTGTAACTCTGTGCATGAATTAACAGAACACAAAGAAGTTTCTCAGAAAGCTTCTCTCCAGTTTTTAACTGAAGATATTTCCTTTTTCACCATAGCGCTCTATGGGCTTCCAAATATCTCTTTGGTAATTCCAGAAGAACAGTCTTAGTGAAGGGCTTCTTGAGGGTAGAGCTGTAATACTGTGAGATGAATTAACAAAACACAAAGCAGTTTCTCAGAAAGCTTCTTTCCAGTTTTTATGTGAGGAAATTTCCTTTTTAACCGTACCCCTCTATGGGCTTCCAAATATCACTTTGTAAACTCCACAAGAACAGTCTTAGCGAAAGGATTCGTGATAGGAAAGGTGTAACTCTGTGTATGAATTAACAGAACACAAAGCAGTTTCTCAGAAAGCTTCTCTCCAGTTTTTAACTGAAGATATTTCCATTTTCACCATAGCCCTCTATGAGCTTCCAAATATCATTTTGCAAATTTCACAACAACAGTCTTAATGAACGGCTTCTTGAGGGGAAAGCTATAACTCTGTGAGATGAATTAACGGTACGCAAAACAGTTTCTCAAAAAGCTTCTTTTCAGTTTTTATCTTAGGATATTTCCTTTTTCACCATAGCCCTCTATTGTTTTCCAAATATCACTTTGCAAATTCCACGAGAACAGTCTTAGCGAAAGGCCTCTTGAGGGGAAACTGTAGCTCTGTGAGATCAATTCACAGAACTCAAAGAAGTTTCTCAGAAAGCTTCTTTCACACTTTTAGTGGCGGATATTTCCTTTGGACCTATAGTCTTCAAAGAGATCCGAAGTAACATTTCTCAGATTCCACAGAAATAAGCCTAGCCAACAGTTCTACGAAATACAGCTGTTTCTCAGTGACAGGAAATCACATATCACAAAGCAGTTCCTCGGAAAGCTTCTTTTCACTTTTTAACTGAAGCTATATCCTTTTTCACCATAGCGACGTATGGACTTCCAAAGACCACTTTGGAAATTCCACAAGAACAGTCTTGGTGAAAGGCTTCTTGAGGGGAAAGCTGTAACTCTGTGAGATGAACTAAGAGAACACAAAACCGTTTCTCAGAAAGCTTCTTTCCAGTTTTTAACTGAAGATATTTCCCTTTTCACCATAGCCCTCTATGGGCTTCCAAATATCCATTTGAAAATAACACAAGATCAGTCTTAGTGAATGGCTTTTTGTTCGGAAAGCTGTAACTCTCTGAGATGAATTAACAAAACACAAAGCAGTTTCTCAGAAAGCTTCTTTTCGGTTTTTATCTTACGATATTTCCTTTTTCACCATAGTTCTCTAAGCACTTCCAAATATCACTTCGCAAATTTCACAAGAACAGTCTTAGTAAACGACTTCTTGAGGGGAATGCTGTACCTCTGTGAGATGGATTAACAGAACACAAAGCAGTTTCTCAGAAACGTTCTTTCCACTTTTTAACTGAAGATATTTCCTTTTTCCCCATACCACTCTATGGGCTTCCAAATATCACTTTGCAAAATCCACGAGAACAGTCTTAGTGAACGGTTTCTTGAGGGGAAAGCTGTAAGTCTGTGAGATGAATTCAGAGAACACAAAGCAGTTTCTCAGAAATTTTCTTTTCAGTTTTTATCTTAGGATATTTTCTTTTTAACCATAGATCTCTATGGTTTTCCATATACCTTTTTCCAAATTCCACAAAAACAGCTTTAGCGAAAGTTTTCTTGAGGGGAAAGCTGTAATTCTGTGAGATGAATTAACAGAACACAAAGCAATTTCTCAGAAAGCTACTTTCCAGTTTTTATCTGAAGATATTTCCTTTACACCATGGTCCTCTATGGGCTTCCAAATATCACTTTGCAAATACCACAAGAACAGTCTTACTGAAGGACTTCTTGAGGGGAAAGCTGTAATTCTATAAGATGAATTAACAGAACACAAAGTCGTTTCTCAGAAAGCTTCTTTTCAGTTCTTATCTTAGGAAATTTCTTTTTCACCACAGCCCTCTATGGGCTTCCAAATGTCACTTTGCAAATTCCACAAGAACAGTCTTAGCGGAATGCTTCTTGAGGGGAAAGGTGTAACACTGTCAGATGAATTAACAGAACACAAAGCAGTTTCTCAGAAAACTTCTTTCCAGTTTATAACTGAAGATATTTCCTTTTTCACCATAGCCCCCTATGGGTTTCCAAATAGCACTTTGAAAATTCCACAAGAACGGTCTTAATGAACGGTTTCTGGAGGGCAAAGCTGTAACTGTGTGAGATGAATTAACGGAACACAAAGTAGTTTCTCAAGAAGCTTCTTTCTAGTTTTCATCTGAGGACATTTCCTTTTTCACCATAGCCCTCTATGGGCTTCCAAATTTCACTTTGCAAATTCCACAAGAACAGTCTTAACGAAAGACTTCTTGAGGGGAAAGCTGTAACTCTGTGAGATGAATTAACAGAAAACAAAGCAGTTTCTCAGAAAGCTTCTATACAGTTTCTAACTAAAGATATTCCTTTTTTCACCATAACCCTATATGGGCTTCCAAATATTACTTTGCAAATTACACAAGAACAGTCATAGCGAAAGGCTTCTCGAGGGGAAAGCTGTAACTCTGTGAGATGAATTAACAGAACACAAAGCAGTTTCTCAGAAAGCTTCTTTCCAGTTTTTATCTAAGGACATTTCCTTTTTCTCCATAGCCCTCTATGGGCTTCTAAATATCACGTTCTAAATTGCACAAGAACAGTCTTAGCGAAAGGATTCTTGAGAGGAAAGCTGTAACTCTGTGAGATGAATTAAGAGAACACAAAGCAGTTTTTCAGAAAGCTTCTTTTCAGTTTTTATCTTAGGTTATTTCCTTTTTCACTGTAGACCTCTGTAGGCTTCTAAATATCACTTCCCAAATTCGACAAGAACAGTCTTAGGGAAAGGCTTCGTGAGGGGAAAGCTGTAACTTTGTGAGATGAATTAACAGAACACAACGCAGTGTCTCAGAAAGCTTCTTTCCCGTTTTAAAACGAAGATATTTCCTTTTCACCATAGCTCTCTATGGCCTTCGAAATGTCACGTTGCAAATTCCACAAGAACAGTCATAGCGAAAGGCTTCCTCAGGGGAAAGCTGTAACTCTGTGGGATGAATTCACAGATCAGAAAGCTGTTTCTCAGAAAGCTTCTTTCTCACGTTTATGGCGGATATTTCCTTTGGCCCTATAGTCTTCAACGGGAACCGAATTATCCCTTCTCAGATTCCACAGAAATAAGGTTAGCAAACAGCTCTATGACATATAGCTCTCACTCAGTGAGTGGAAGTCACGTATCACAAAGCAGTTTCTCAGAAATGTTCTTTTCAGTTTTTATCTTAGGATATTTTATTTTTCAACATAGCCCTCTATGGGCTTACATATACCACTCTGCAAATTCCACAAGAACAGTCTTACCAAAAGGCTTCTTAAGGGGAAAGCTGTAACTCTGTGAGGTGAATTAACAGAACACAAAGCAGTTTCTCAGAAAGCTTCTTTTCAGCTTTTATCTTAGGATATTTCCTTTTTCACCATAGCCCTATAAGGGCTTACAAATATCACTATGAGTATTACACAAGAAGAGTCTTAGCAAAAGTCTTTTTGAGGGTAAAGCTGTAACTCTTTGAGATGAATTAACAGAACACCAAGCAGTTTCTTAGAAAGCTTCTTTCCATTTTTTAACTGAAGGTATTTCCCTTTTCACCACAGCCGTCTATGGGCTTCGAAATATCACTTTGCAAATTCAAAAAGAACAGTCCTAGCGAAAGGCTTCTTGAGTGGAATGCTGTAACTCTGTGAGATGAATTAACAGATCTCAGAGAAGTTTCTCAGAAAGCTTCTTTCTCACTTTTAGCGGCAGATATTTCCTTTGGCCCTATAGTCTTCAAAGGGATCCAAAATAACAGTTCTCCGATTCCATAGAAATAAGGCTATCAAACAGCTCTAGGAAATAGAGCTGTAACTCAGTGAGTGGAAGTCACATAATACTAAACCGTTTCTCAGAAAGCCTCTTTCAGTTTTTAACTGAAGCTATATCCTTTTTCACCGTAGCCCTCTATGGGCTTCAAAATATCACTTTGAAAATACAGCAAGAACAGTCTTAGCGAAAGGCTTCTAGAGGGGAAAGCTGTAACTCTGTTAGGTGAATTAACAGAACACAAAGCAGTTTCTCAGGAATGTTCTTTACAGTTTTTATCTGAAGATATTTCCTTTTCTCCATAGCTCTCTATGGGCTACCAAATATCACATTTCAAATTCCACAAGAACAGTCTTAGCGAAAGACTTCCTGAGGGGAAAGCTGTAAGTCTGTGAGATGAATTAAAAGAACACAAAGCAATTTCTCAGAAAGCTTCTTTCCAGTTTTTATCGGAGGATATTTCGTTTTCACCATAGCCGTCTATTGGCTTCCAAATATCATTTTTCAAATTGTGCAAGAATAATCTTAGCGAAAGGCTTCTTGAGGGGAAAGCTGTAACTCTGTGAAATGAATTCGCAAATCACAAAGAAGTTTCTCAGAAAGCTTCTTTCTAACTTTAACGACGGATATTTCCTTTGGCCCTTCAGTCTTCAAAGGGATCCGAAATAACAGTTCTCAGATTCCACAGAAATAAGACTGCCAAACAGCTCTACGAAATACAGCTGTAACTCAGTGAGTGGAAGTCATATATCACAAAGCAGTTTCTCAGAAAGCTTCTTTTCAGTTTTTAACTGAAGATATATCCTTTTTCACTATAGGTCACTATGAGCTTCCAAATATCACTTTGCATATTCCACAAGAACTGTCTTAGCGAAAGGCTTCTTGAAGGGAAACCTGTAACTCTGTGAGATGAATTAACAAAACACAAAGCAGTTTCTCAGAATGGTTCTTTTCAGTTTTTATCTTAGGATATTTACGTTTTCACCATCGACTTCTATGGGCTTACAAATATCACTTTGCAAATTCCACAAGAACAGTCTTAGCGAAAGGCTTCTAGAGGGGAAAGCTGAAACTCTGTGAGGTGAATTAACAGAATACAAAGCAGTTTCTCAGAAAGTTTCTTTCCAGTTTTTAACTGAAGGTATTTCCTTTTTCACCATAGCCCTCGACGGGCTTTCAAATATCACTTTGCAAATTCCACAAGAACAGTCTTAGCGAACGGCTTCTTGAGGGGAAAGCTGAAACTCTGCCAGATAAATTAACAGAACACAAAACAGTTTGTTGGAAAGCTTCTTTCCATTTTTGATCCGAGGACATTTCCTTTTACACCATAGCCCTCTCACGGCTTCCAAATATCACTTTGCAAATTCCACGAGAACCGTCTTAGCGAAAGACTTCTGGAGGGGAAAGCTGAAACTCTGTGAGATGAATTAACAGAAAACAAAGCAGTTTCTCAGAAAGCTTCTTTCCAGTTTTTAATTGAAGATATTTCCTTTTTCACCATATCCCTCCATGGGCTTCCAAATATCACATTGCAAATTCCACAAGAACAGTCTTAGCGAAATGCTTCTTGAGGGGTAAGCTGTAACTCTGTGAGATGAATTAACAGAACACAATGCAGTTTCTCAGAAAACTTCTTTCCAGTTTTTATGTGAGGAAATTTCCTCTTTAAACGTACCCCTCTATGGGCTTCCAAATATCACTTTGTAAACTCCACAAGAACAGTCTCAGCGAAAGGATTCTTGATAGGAAAGCTGTAACTCTGTGCATGAATTAACAGAACACAAAGAAGTTTCTCAGAAAGCTTCTCTCCAGTTTTTAACTGAAGATATTTCCTTTTTCACCATAGCGCTCTATGGGCTTCCAAATATCTCTTTGGTAATTCCAGAAGAACAGTCTTAGTGAAGGGCTTCTTGAGGGTAGAGCTGTAATACTGTGAGATGAATTAACAAAACACAAAGCAGTTTCTCAGAAAGCTTCTTTCCAGTTTTTATGTGAGGAAATTTCCTTTTTAACCGTACCCCTCTATGGGCTTCCAAATATCACTTTGTAAACTCCACAAGAACAGTCTTAGCGAAAGGATTCATGATAGGAAAGGTGTAACTCTGTGTATGAATTAACAGAACACAAAGCAGTTTCTCAGAAAGCTTCTCTCCAGTTTTTAACTGAAGATATTTCCATTTTCACCATAGCCCTCTATGAGCTTCCAAATATCATTTTGCAAATTTCACAACAACAGTCTTAATGAACGGCTTCTTGAGAGGAAAGGTATAACTCTGTGATATGAATTAACGGTACACAAAACAGTTTCTCAAAAAGCTTCTTTTCAGTTTTTATCTTACGATATTTCCTTTTTCACCATAGCCCTCTATTGTTTTCCAAATATCACTTTGCAAATTCCACGAGAACAGTCTTAGCGAAAGGCCTCTTGAGGGGAAACTGTAGCTCTGTGAGATCAATTCACAGAACTCAAAGAAGTTTCTCAGAAAGCTTCTTTCACACTTTTAGTGGCAGATATTTCCTTTGGACCTATAGTCTTCAAAGAGATCCGAAGTAACATTTCTCAGATTCCACAGAAATAAGCCTAGCCAACAGTTCTACGAAATACAGCTGTTTCTCAGTGACAGGAAATCACATATCACAAAGCAGTTCCTCGGAAAGCTTCTTTTCACTTTTTAACTGAAGCTATATCCTTTTTCACCATAGCGACGTATGGACTTCCAAAGACCACTTTGGAAATTCCACAAGAACAGTCTTGGTGAAAGGCTTCTTGAGGGGAAAGCTGTAACTCTGTGAGATGAACTAAGAGAACACAAAACCGTTTCTCAGAAAGCTTCTTTCCAGTTTTTAACTGAAGATATTTCCCTTTTCACCATAGCCCTCTATGGGCTTCCAAATATCCATTTGAAAATAACACAAGATCAGTCTTAGTGAATGGCTTTTTGTTCGGAAAGCTGTAACTCTCTGAGATGAATTAACAAAACACAAAGCAGTTTCTCAGAAAGCTGCTTTTCAGTTTTTACCTTACGATATTTCCTTTTTCACCATAGTTCTCTAAGCACTTCCAAATATCACTTCACAAATTTCACAAGAACAGTCTTAGTAAACGACTTCTTGAGGGGAATGCTGTACCTCTGTGAGATGGATTAACAGAACACAAAGCAGTTTCTCAGAAACGTTCTTTCCACTTTTTAACTGAAGATATTTCCTTTTTCCCCATAGCACTCTATGGGCTTCCAAATATCACTTTGCAAAATCCACGAGAACAGTCTTAGTGAACGGTTTCTTGAGGGGAAAGCTGTAAGTCTGTGAGATGAATTCAGAGAACACAAAGCAGTTTCTCAGCAATTTTCTTTTCAGTTTTTATCTTAGGATATTTTCTTTTTAACCATAGATCTCTATGGTTTTCCATATACCTTTTTTCAAATTCCACAAAAACAGCTTTAGCGAAAGTTTTCTTGAGGGGAAAGCCGTAATTCTGTGAGATGAATTAACAGAACACAAAGCAATTTCTCAGAAAGCTACTTTCCAGTTTTTATCTGAAGATATTTCCTTTACACCATGGTCCTCTATGGGCTTCCAAATATCACTTTGAAAATACAGCAAGAACAGTCTTAGCGAAAGGCTTCTAGAGGGGAAAGCTGTAACTCTGTTAGGTGAATTAACAGAACACAAAGCAGTTTCTCAGGAATGTTCTTTACAGTTTTTATCTGAAGATATTTCCTTTTCTCCATAGCGCTCTATGGGCTACCAAATATCACATTTCAAATTCCACAAGAACAGTCTTAGCGAAAGACTTCCTGAGGGGAAAGCTGTAAGTCTGTGAGATGAATTAAAAGAACACAAAGCAATTTCTCAGAAAGCTTCTTTCCAGTTTTTATCGGAGGATATTTCGTTTTCACCATAGCCGTCTATTGGCTTCCAAATATCATTTTTCAAATTGTGCAAGAATAATCTTAGCGAAAGGCTTCTTGAGGGGAAAGCTGTAACTCTGTGAAATGAATTCGCAAATCACAAAGAAGTTTCTCAGAAAGCTTCTTTCTAACTTTAACGACGGATATTTCCTTTGGCCCTTCAGTCTTCAAAGGGATCCGAAATAACAGTTCTCAGATTCCACAGAAATAAGACTGCCAAACAGCTCTACGAAATACAGCTGTAACTCAGTGAGTGGAAGTCATATATCACAAAGCAGTTTCTCAGAAAGCTTCTTTTCAGTTTTTAACTGAAGATATATCCTTTTTCACTATAGGTCACTATGAGCTTCCAAATATCACTTTGCATATTCCACAAGAACTGTCTTAGCGAAAGGCTTCTTGAAGGGAAACCTGTAACTCTGTGAGATGAATTAACAAAACACAAAGCAGTTTCTCAGAATGGTTCTTTTCAGTTTTTATCTTAGGATATTTACGTTTTCACCATCGACTTCTATGGGCTTACAAATATCACTTTGCAAATTCCACAAGAACAGTCTTAGCGAAAGGCTTCTAGAGGGGAAAGCTGAAACTCTGTGAGGTGAATTAACAGAATACAAAGCAGTTTCTCAGAAAGTTTCTTTCCAGTTTTTAACTGAAGGTATTTCCTTTTTCACCATAGCCCTCGACGGGCTTTCAAATATCACTTTGCAAATTCCACAAGAACAGTCTTAGCGAACGGCTTCTTGAGGGGAAAGCTGAAACTCTGTCAGATAAATTAACAGAACACAAGACAGTTTGTTGGAAAGCTTCTTTCCATTTTTGATCCGAGGACATTTCCTTTTACACCATAGCCCTCTCACAGCTTCCAAATATCACTTTGCAAATTCCACGAGAACCGTCTTAGCGAAAGACTTCTGGAGGGGAAAGCAAAACTCTGTGAGATGAATTAACAGAAAACAAAGCAGTTTCTCAGAAAGCTTCTTTCCAGTTTTTAATTGAAGATATTTCCTTTTTCAACATATCCCTCCATGGGCTTCCAAATATCACTTTGCAAATTCCACAAGAACAGTCTTAGCGAAATGCTTCTTGAGGGGTAAGCTGTAACTCTGTGAGATGAATTAACAGAACACAATGCAGTTTCTCAGAAAACTTCTTTCCAGTTTTTATGTGAGGAAATTTCCTCTTTAAACGTACCCCTCTATGGGCTTCCAAATATCACTTTGTAAACTCCACAAGAACAGTCTCAGCGAAAGGATTCTTGATAGGAAAGCTGTAACTCTGTGCATGAATTAACAGAACACAAAGAAGTTTCTCAGAAAGCTTCTCTCCAGTTTTTAACTGAAGATATTTCCTTTTTCACCATAGCGCTCTATGGTCTTCCAAATATCTCTTTGGTAATTCCAGAAGAACAGTCTTAGTGAAGGGCTTCTTGAGGGTAGAGCTGTAATACTGTGAGATGAATTAACAAAACACAAAGCAGTTTCTCAGAAAGCTTCTTTCCAGTTTTTATGTGAGGAAATTTCCTTTTTAACCGTACCCCTCTATGGGCTTCCAAATATCACTTTGTAAACTCCACAAGAACAGTCTTAGCGAAAGGATTCGTGATAGGAAAGGTGTAACTCTGTGTATGAATTAACAGAACACAAAGCAGTTTCTCAGAAAGCTTCTCTCCAGTTTTTAACTGAAGATATTTCCATTTTCACCATAGCCCTCTATGAGCTTCCAAATATCATTTTGCAAATTTCACAACAACAGTCTTAATGAACGGCTTCTTGAGGGGAAAGGTATAACTCTGTGATATGAATTAACGGTACACAAAACAGTTTCTCAAAAAGCTTCTTTTCAGTTTTTATCTTAGGATATTTCCTTTTTCACCATAGCCCTCTATTGTTTTCCAAATATCACTTTGCAAATTCCACGAGAACAGTCTTAGCGAAAGGCCTCTTGAGGGGAAACTGTAGCTCTGTGAGATCAATTCACAGAACTCAAAGAAGTTTCTCAGAAAGCTTCTTTCACACTTTTAGTGGCAGATATTTCCTTTGGACCTATAGTCTTCAAAGAGATCCGAAGTAACATTTCTCAGATTCCACAGAAATAAGCATAGCCAACAGTTCTACGAAATACAGCTGTTTCTCAGTGACAGGAAATCACATATCACAAAGCAGTTCCTCGGAAAGCTTCTTTTCACTTTTTAACTGAAGCTATATCCTTTTTCACCATAGCGACGTATGGACTTCCAAAGACCACTTTGGAAATTCCACAAGAACAGTCTTGGTGAAAGGCTTCTTGAGGGGAAAGCTGTAACTCTGTGAGATGAACTAAGAGAACACAAAACCGTTTCTCAGAAAGCTTCTTTCCAGTTTTTAACTGAAGATATTTCCCTTTTCACCATAGCCCTCTATGGGCTTCCAAATATCCATTTGAAAATAACACAAGATCAGTCTTAGTGAATGGCTTTTTGTTCGGAAAGCTGTAACTCTCTGAGATGAATTAACAAAACACAAAGCAGTTTCTCAGAAAGCTTCTTTTCAGTTTTTACCTTACGATATTTCCTTTTTCACCATAGTTCTCTAAGCACTTCCAAATATCACTTCGCAAATTTCACAAGAACAGTCTTAGTAAACGACTTCTTGAGGGGAATGCTGTACCTCTGTGAGATGGATTAACAGAACACAAAGCAGTTTCTCAGAAACGTTCTTTCCACTTTTTAACTGAAGATATTTCCTTTTTCCCCATAGCACTCTATGGGCTTCCAAATATCACTTTGCAAAATCCACGAGAACAGTCTTAGTGAACGGTTTCTTGAGGGGAAAGCTGTAAGTCTGTGAGATGAATTCAGAGAACACAAAGCAGTTTCTCAGCAATTTTCTTTTCAGTTTTTATCTTAGGATATTTTCTTTTTAACCATAGATCTCTACGGTTTTCCATATACCTTTTTTCAAATTCCACACAAACAGCTTTAGCGAAAGTTTTCTTGAGGGGAAAGCCATAATTCTGTGAGATGAATTAACAGAACACAAAGCAATTTCTCAGAAAGCTACTTTCCAGTTTTTATCTGAAGATATTTCCTTTACACCATGGTCCTCTATGGGCTTCCAAATATCACTTTGAAAATACAGCAAGAATAGTCTTAGCGAAAGGCTTCTAGAGGGGAAAGCTGTAACTCTGTTAGGTGAATTAACAGAACACAAAGCAGTTTCTCAGGAATGTTCTTTACAGTTTTTATCTGAAGATATTTCCTTTTCTCCATAGCGCTCTATGGGCTACCAAATATCACATTTCAAATTCCACAAGAACAGTCTTAGCGAAAGACTTCCTGAGGGGAAAGCTGTAAGTCTGTGAGATGAATTAAAAGAACACAAAGCAATTTCTCAGAAAGCTTCTTTCCAGTTTTTATCGGAGGATATTTCGTTTTCACCATAGCCGTCTATTGGCTTCCAAATATCATTTTTCAAATTGTGCAAGAATAATCTTAGCGAAAGGCTTCTTGAGGGGAAAGCTGTAACTCTGTGAAATGAATTCGCAAATCACAAAGAAGTTTCTCAGAAAGCTTCTTTCTAACTTTAACGACGGATATTTCCTTTGGCCCTTCAGTCTTCAAAGGGATCCGAAATAACAGTTCTCAGATTCCACAGAAATAAGACTGCCAAACAGCTCTACGAAATACAGCTGTAACTCAGTGAGTGGAAGTCATATATCACAAAGCAGTTTCTCAGAAAGCTTCTTTTCAGTTTTTAACTGAAGATATATCCTTTTTCACTATAGGTCACTATGAGCTTCCAAATATCACTTTGCATATTCCACAAGAACTGTCTTAGCGAAAGGCTTCTTGAAGGGAAACCTGTAACTCTGTGAGATGAATTAACAAAACACAAAGCAGTTTCTCAGAATGGTTCTTTTCAGTTTTTATCTTAGGATATTTACGTTTTCACCATCGACTTCTATGGGCTTACAAATATCACTTTGCAAATTCCACAAGAACAGTCTTAGCGAAAGGCTTCTAGAGGGGAAAGCTGAAACTCTGTGAGGTGAATTAACAGAATACAAAGCAGTTTCTCAGAAAGTTTCTTTCCAGTTTTTAACTGAAGGTATTTCCTTTTTCAACATAGCCCTCGACGGGCTTTCAAATATCACTTTGCAAATTCCACAAGAACAGTCTTAGCGAACGGCTTCTTGAGGGGAAAGCTGAAACTGTCAGATAAATTAACAGAACACAAGACAGTTTGTTGGAAAGCTTCTTTCCATTTTTGATCCGAGGACATTTCCTTTTACACCATAGCCCTCTCACAGCTTCCAAATATCACTTTGCAAATTCCACGAGAATCGTCTTAGCGAAAGACTTCTGGAGGGGAAAGCTGAAACTCTGTGAGATGAATTAACAGAAAACAAAGCAGTTTCTCAGAAAGCTTCTTTCCAGTTTTTAATTGAAGATAATTCCTTTTTCAACATATCCCTCCATGGGCTTCCAAATATCACTTTGCAAATTCCACAAGAACAGTCTTAGCGAAATGCTTCTTGAGGGGTAAGCTGTAACTCTGTGAGATGAATTAACAGAACACAATGCAGTTTCTCAGAAAACTTCTTTACAGTTTTTATATGAGGAAATTTCCTTTTTAAACGTACCCCTCTATGGGCTTCCAAATATCACTTTGTAAACTCCACAACAACAGTCTCAGCGAAAGGATTCTTGATAGGAAAGCTGTAACTCTGTGCATGAATTAACAGAACACAAAGAAGTTTCTCAGAAAGCTTCTCTCAAGTTTTTAACTGAAGATATTTCCTTTTTCACCATAGCGCTCTATGGGCTTCCAAATATCTCTTTGGTAATTCCAGAAGAACAGTCTTAGTGAAGGGCTTCTTGAGGGTAGAGCTGTAATACTGTGAGATGAATTAACAAAACACAAAGCAGTTTCTCAGAAAGCTTCTTTCCAGTTTTTATGTGAGGAAATTTCCTTTTTAACCGTACCCCTCTATGGGCTTCCAAATATCACTTTGTAAACTCCACAAGAACAGTCTTAGCGAAAGGATTCGTGATAGGAAAGGTGTAACTCTGTGTATGAATTAACAGAACACAAAGCAGTTTCTCAGAAAGCTTCTCTCCAGTTTTTAACTGAAGATATTTCCATTTTCACCATAGCCCTCTATGAGCTTCCAAATATCATTTTGCAAATTTCACAACAACAGTCTTAATGAACGGCTTCTTGAGGGGAAAGCTATAACTCTGTGAGATGAATTAACGGTACGCAAAACAGTTTCTCAAAAAGCTTCTTTTCAGTTTTTATCTTAGGATATTTCCTTTTTCACCATAGCCCTCTATTGTTTTCCAAATATCACTTTGCAAATTCCACGAGAACAGTCTTAGCGAAAGGCCTCTTGAGGGGAAACTGTAGCTCTGTGAGATCAATTCACAGAACTCAAAGAAGTTTCTCAGAAAGCTTCTTTCACACTTTTAGTGGCGGATATTTCCTTTGGACCTATAGTCTTCAAAGAGATCCGAAGTAACATTTCTCAGATTCCACAGAAATAAGCCTAGCCAACAGTTCTACGAAATACAGCTGTTTCTCAGTGACAGGAAATCACATATCACAAAGCAGTTCCTCGGAAAGCTTCTTTTCACTTTTTAACTGAAGCTATATCCTTTTTCACCATAGCGACGTATGGACTTCCAAAGACCACTTTGGAAATTCCACAAGAACAGTCTTGGTGAAAGGCTTCTTGAGGGGAAAGCTGTAACTCTGTGAGATGAACTAAGAGAACACAAAACCGTTTCTCAGAAAGCTTCTTTCCAGTTTTTAACTGAAGATATTTCCCTTTTCACCATAGCCCTCTATGGGCTTCCAAATATCCATTTGAAAATAACACAAGATCAGTCTTAGTGAATGGCTTTTTGTTCGGAAAGCTGTAACTCTCTGAGATGAATTAACAAAACACAAAGCAGTTTCTCAGAAAGCTTCTTTTCAGTTTTTACCTTACGATATTTCCTTTTTCACCATAGTTCTCTAAGCACTTCCAAATATCACTTCGCAAATTTCACAAGAACAGTCTTAGTAAACGACTTCTTGAGGGGAATGCTGTACCTCTGTGAGATGGATTAACAGAACACAAAGCAGTTTCTCAGAAACGTTCTTTCCACTTTTTAACTGAAGATATTTCCTTTTTCCCCATAGCACTCTATGGGCTTCCAAATATCACTTTGCAAAATCCACGAGAACAGTCTTAGTGAACGGTTTCTTGAGGGGAAAGCTGTAAGTCTGTGAGATGAATTCAGAGAACACAAAGCAGTTTCTCAGCAATTTTCTTTTCAGTTTTTATCTTAGGATATTTTCTTTTTAACCATAGATCTCTACGGTTTTCCATATACCTTTTTTCAAATTCCACAAAAACAGCTTTAGCGAAAGTTTTCTTGAGGGGAAAGCCGTAATTCTGTGAGATGAATTAACAGAACACAAAGCAATTTCTCAGAAAGCTACTTTCCAGTTTTTATCTGAAGATATTTCCTTTACACCATGGTCCTCTATGGGCTTCCAAATATCACTTTGAAAATACAGCAAGAATAGTCTTAGCGAAAGGCTTCTAGAGGGGAAAGCTGTAACTCTGTTAGGTGAATTAACAGAACACAAAGCAGTTTCTCAGGAATGTTCTTTACAGTTTTTATCTGAAGATATTTCCTTTTCTCCATAGCGCTCTATGGGCTACCAAATATCACATTTCAAATTCCACAAGAACAGTCTTAGCGAAAGACTTCCTGAGGGGAAAGCTGTAAGTCTGTGAGATGAATTAAAAGAACACAAAGCAATTTCTCAGAAAGCTTCTTTCCAGTTTTTATCGGAGGATATTTCGTTTTCACCATAGCCGTCTATTGGCTTCCAAATATCATTTTTCAAATTGTGCAAGAATAATCTTAGCGAAAGGCTTCTTGAGGGGAAAGCTGTAACTCTGTGAAATGAATTCGCAAATCACAAAGAAGTTTCTCAGAAAGCTTCTTTCTAACTTTAACGACGGATATTTCCTTTGGCCCTTCAGTCTTCAAAGGGATCCGAAATAACAGTTCTCAGATTCCACAGAAATAAGACTGCCAAACAGCTCTACGAAATACAGCTGTAACTCAGTGAGTGGAAGTCATATATCACAAAGCAGTTTCTCAGAAAGCTTCTTTTCAGTTTTTAACTGAAGATATATCCTTTTTCACTATAGGTCACTATGAGCTTCCAAATATCACTTTGCATATTCCACAAGAACTGTCTTAGCGAAAGGCTTCTTGAAGGGAAACCTGTAACTCTGTGAGATGAATTAACAAAACACAAAGCAGTTTCTCAGAATGGTTCTTTTCAGTTTTTATCTTAGGATATTTACGTTTTCACCATCGACTTCTATGGGCTTACAAATATCACTTTGCAAATTCCACAAGAACAGTCTTAGCGAAAGGCTTCTAGAGGGGAAAGCTGAAACTCTGTGAGGTGAATTAACAGAATACAAAGCAGTTTCTCAGAAAGTTTCTTTCCAGTTTTTAACTGAAGGTATTTCCTTTTTCAACATAGCCCTCGACGGGCTTTCAAATATCACTTTGCAAATTCCACAAGAACAGTCTTAGCGAACGGCTTCTTGAGGGGAAAGCTGAAACTGTCAGATAAATTAACAGAACACAAGACAGTTTGTTGGAAAGCTTCTTTCCATTTTTGATCCGAGGACATTTCCTTTTACACCATAGCCCTCTCACAGCTTCCAAATATCACTTTGCAAATTCCACGAGAATCGTCTTAGCGAAAGACTTCTGGAGGGGAAAGCTGAAACTCTGTGAGATGAATTAACAGAAAACAAAGCAGTTTCTCAGAAAGCTTCTTTCCAGTTTTTAATTGAAGATATTTCCTTTTTCAACATATCCCTCCATGGGCTTCCAAATATCACTTTGCAAATTCCACAAGAACAGTCTTAGCGAAATGCTTCTTGAGGGGTAAGCTGTAACTCTGTGAGATGAATTAACAGAACACAATGCAGTTTCTCAGAAAACTTCTTTACAGTTTTTATGTGAGGAAATTTCCTTTTTAAACGTACCCCTCTATGGGCTTCCAAATATCACTTTGTAAACTCCACAAGAACAGTCTCAGCGAAAGGATTCTTGATAGGAAAGCTGTAACTCTGTGCATGAATTAACAGAACACAAAGAAGTTTCTCAGAAAGCTTCTCTCCAGTTTTTAACTGAAGATATTTCCTTTTTCACCATAGCGCTCTATGGGCTTCCAAATATCTCTTTGGTAATTCCAGAAGAACAGTCTTAGTGAAGGGCTTCTTGAGGGTAGAGCTGTAATACTGTGAGATGAATTAACAAAACACAAAGCAGTTTCTCAGAAAGCTTCTTTCCAGTTTTTATGTGAGGCAATTTCCTTTTTAACCGTACCCCTCTATGGGCTTCCAAATATCACTTTGTAAACTCCACAAGAACAGTCTTAGCGAAAGGATTCGTGATAGGAAAGGTGTAACTCTGTGTATGAATTAACAGAACACAAAGCAGTTTCTCAGAAAGCTTCTCTCCAGTTTTTAACTGAAGATATTTCCATTTTCACCATAGCCCTCTATGAGCTTCCAAATATCATTTTGCAAATTTCACAACAACAGTCTTAATGAACGGCTTCTTGAGGGGAAAGCTATAACTCTGTGAGATGAATTAACGGTACGCAAAACAGTTTCTCAAAAAGCTTCTTTTCAGTTTTTATCTTAGGATATTTCCTTTTTCACCATAGCCCTCTATTGTTTTCCAAATATCACTTTGCAAATTCCACGAGAACAGTCTTAGCGAAAGGCCTCTTGAGGGGAAACTGTAGCTCTGTGAGATCAATTCACAGAACTCAAAGAAGTTTCTCAGAAAGCTTCTTTCACACTTTTAGTGGCGGATATTTCCTTTGGACCTATAGTCTTCAAAGAGATCCGAAGTAACATTTCTCAGATTCCACAGAAATAAGCCTAGCCAACAGTTCTACGAAATACAGCTGTTTCTCAGTGACAGGAAATCACATATCACAAAGCAGTTCCTCGGAAAGCTTCTTTTCACTTTTTAACTGAAGCTATATCCTTTTTCACCATAGCGACGTATGGATTTCCAAAGACCACTTTGGAAATTCCACAAGAACAGTCTTGGTGAAAGGCTTCTTGAGGGGAAAGCTGTAACTCTGTGAGATGAACTAAGAGAACACAAAACCGTTTCTCAGAAAGCTTCTTTCCAGTTTTTAACTGAAGATATTTCCCTTTTCACCATAGCCCTCTATGGGCTTCCAAATATCAATTTGAAAATAACACAAGATCAGTCTTAGTGAATGGCTTTCTGTTCGGAAAGCTGTAACTCTCTGAGATGAATTAACAAAACACAAAGCAGTTTCTCAGAAAGCTTCTTTTCGGTTTTTATCTTACGATATCTCCTTTTTCACCATAGTTCTCTAAGCACTTCCAAATATCACTTCGCAAATTTCACAAGAACAGTCTTAGTAAACGACTTCTTGAGGGGAATGCTGTACCTCTGTGAGATGGATTAACAGAACACAAAGCAGTTTCTCAGAAACGTTCTTTCCACTTTTTAACTGAAGATATTTCCTTTTTCCCCATAGCACTCTATGGGCTTCCAAATATCACTTTGCAAAATCCACGAGAACAGTCTTAGTGAACGGTTTCTTGAGGGGAAAGCTGTAAGTCTGTGAGATGAATTCAGAGAACACAAAGCAGTTTCTCAGAAATTTTCTTTTCAGTTTTTATCTTAGGATATTTTCTTTTTAACCATAGATCTCTATGGTTTTCCATATACCTTTTTCCAAATTCCACAAAAACAGCTTTAGCGAAGGTTTTCTTGAGGGGAAAGCCGTAATTCTGTGAGATGAATTAACAGAACACAAAGCAATTTCTCAGAAAGCTACTTTCCAGTTTTTATCTGAAGATATTTCCTTTACACCATGGTCCTCTATGGGCTTCCAAATATCACTTTGCAAATTCCACACGAACAGTCTTACTGAACGACTTCTTGAGGGGAAAGCTGTAATTCTATAAGATGAATTAACAGAACACAAAGTCGTTTCTCAGAAAGCTTCTTTTCAGTACTTATCTGAGGAAATTTCTTTTTCACCACAGCCCTCTATGGGCTTCCAAATGTCACTTTGCAAATTCCACAAGAACAGTCTTAGCGGAATGCTTCTTGAGGGGAAAGGTGTAACACTGTCAGATGAATTAACAGAACACAAAGCAGTTTCTCAGAAAGATTCTTTTCAGCTTTTTTCTTAGGATATTTCTTTTTTCACATAGCCCCCTATGGGTTTCCAAATAGCACTTTGAAAATTCCACAAGAACGGTCTTAATGAACGGTTTCTGGAGGGCAAAGCTGTAACTGTGTGAGATGAATTAACGGAACACAAAGTAGTTTCTCAAGAAGCTTCTTTCTAGTTTTCATCTGAGGACATTTCCTTTTTCACCATAGCCCTCTATGGGCTTCCAAATTTCACTTTGCAAATTCCACAAGAACAGTCTTAACGAAAGACTTCTTGAGGGGAAAGCTGTAACTCTGTGAGATGAATTAACAGAAAACAAAGCAGTTTCTCAGAAAGCTTCTATACAGTTTCTAACTGAAGATATTCCTTTTTTCACCATAACCCTATATGGGCTTCCAAATATTACTTTGCGAATTACACAAGAACAGTCATAGCGAAAGGCTTCTCGAGGGGAAAGCTGTAACTCTGTGAGATGAATTAACAGAACACAAAGCAGTTTCTCAGAAAGCTTCTTTCCAGTTTTTATCTAAGGACATTTCCTTTTTCTCCATAGCCCTCTATGGGCTTCTAAATATCACGTTCTAAATTGCACAAGAACAGTCTTAGTGAAAGGATTCTTGAGAGGAAAGCTATAACTCTGTGAGATGAATTAAGAGAACACAAAGCAGTTTTTCAGAAAGCTTCTTTTCAGTTTTTATCTTAGGTTATTTCCTTTTTCACATTAGACCTCTGTAGGCTTCTAAATATCACTTCCCAAATTCGACAAGAACAGTCTTAGGGAAAGGCTTCGTGAGGGGAAAGCTGTAACTTTGTGAGATGAATTAACAGAACACAACGCAGTGTCTCAGAAAGCTTCTTTCCCGTTTAAAACCAAAGATATTTCCTTTTCACCATAGCTCTCTAAGGGCTTCGAAATGTCACTTTGCAAATTCCACAAAAACAGTCATAGCGAAAGGCTTCCTCAGGGGAAAGCTGTAACTCTGTGGGATGAATTTACAGATCAGAAAGCTGTTTCTCAGAAAGCTTCTTTCTCACTTTTATGGCGGATATTTCCTTTGGCCCTATAGTCTTCAACGGGAACCGAATTATCCCTTCTCAGATTCCACAGAAATAAGGTTAGCAAACAGCTCTATGACATATAGCTCTCACTCAGTGAGTGGAAGTCACGTATCACAAAGCAGTTTCTCAGAAATGTTCTTTTCAGTTTTTATCTTAGGATATTTCCTTTTTCACCATAGCCCTCTATGGGCTTACAAATACCACTCTGCAAATTCCACAAGAACAGTCTTAGCGAAAGGCTTCTTAAGGGGAAAGCTGTAACTCTGTGAGGTGAATTAACAGAACACAAAGCAGTTTCTCAGAAAGCTTCTTTTCAGCTTTTATCTTAGGATATTTCCTTTTTCACCATAGCCCTATAAGGGCTTACAAATATCACTATGAGTATTACACAAGAAGAGTCTTAGCAAAAGTCTTTTTGAGGGTAAAGCTGTAACTCTTTGAGATGAATTAACAGAACACCAAGCAGTTTCTTAGAAAGCTTCTTTCCATTTTTTAACTGAAGGTATTTCCCTTTTCACCACAGCCGTCTATGGGCTTCGAAATATCACTTTGCAAATTCAAAAAGAACAGTCCTAGCGAAAGGCTTCTTGAGTGGAATGCTGTAACTCTGTGAGATGAATTAACAGATCTCAGAGAAGTTTCTCAGAAAGCTTCTTTCTCACTTTTAGCGGCAGATATTTCCTTTGGCCCTATAGTCTTCAAAGGGATCCAAAATAACAGTTCTCCGATTCCATAGAAATAAGGCTATCAAACAGCTCTAGGAAATAGAGCTGTAACTCAGTGAGTGGAAGTCACATAATACTAAACCGTTTCTCAGAAAGCCTCTTTCAGTTTTTAACTGAAGCTATATCCTTTTTCACCGTAGCCCTCTATGGGCTTCAAAATATCACTTTGAAAATACAGCAAGAACAGTCTTAGCGAAAGGCTTCTAGAGGGGAAAGCTGTAACTCTGTTAGGTGAATTAACAGAACACAAAGCAGTTTCTCAGGAATATTCTTTACAGTTTTTATCTGAAGATATTTCCTTTTCTCCATAGCGCTCTATGGGCTACCAAATATCACATTTCAAATTCCACAAGAACAGTCTTAGCGAAAGACTTCCTGAGGGGAAAGCTGTAAGTCTGTGAGATGAATTAAAAGAACACAAAGCAATTTCTCAGAAAGCTTCTTTCCAGTTTTTATCGGAGGATATTTCGTTTTCACCATAGCCGTCTATTGGCTTCCAAATATCATTTTTCAAATTGTGCAAGAATAATCTTAGCGAAAGGCTTCTTGAGGGGAAAGCTGTAACTCTGTGAAATGAATTCGCAAATCACAAAGAAGTTTCTCAGAAAGCTTCTTTCTAACTTTAACGACGGATATTTCCTTTGGCCCTTCAGTCTTCAAAGGGATCCGAAATAACAGTTCTCAGATTCCACAGAAATAAGACTGCCAAACAGCTCTACGAAATACAGCTGTAACTCAATCAGTGGAAGTCATATATCACAAAGCAGTTTCTCAGAAAGCTTCTTTTCAGTTTTTAACTGAAGATATATCCTTTTTCACTATAGGTCACTATGAGCTTCCAAATATCACTTTGCATATTCCACAAGAACTGTCTTAGCGAAAGGCTTCTTGAAGGGAAACCTGTAACTCTGTGAGATGAATTAACAAAACACAAAGCAGTTTCTCAGAATGGTTCTTTTCAGTTTTTATCTTAGGATATTTACGTTTTCACCATCGACTTCTATGGGCTTACAAATATAATTTGCAAATTCCACAAGAACAGTCTTAGCGAAAGGCTTCTAGAGGGGAAAGCTGAAACTCTGTGAGGTGAATTAACAGAACACAAAACAGTTTGTTGGAAAGCTTCTTTCCATTTTTGATCCGAGGACATTTCCTTTTACACCATAGCCCTCTCACGGCTTCCAAATATCACTTTGCAAATTCCACGAGAACCGTCTTTGCGAAAGACTTCTGGAGGGGAAAGCTGAAACTCTGTGAGATGAATTAACAGAAAACAAAGCAGTTTCTCAGAAAGCTTCTTTCCAGTTTTTAATTGAAGATATTTCCTTTTTCACCATATCCCTCCATGGGCTTCCAAATATCACATTGCAAATTCCACAAGAACAGTCTTAGCGAAATGCTTCTTGAGGGGTAAGCTGTAAGTCTGTGAGATGAATTAACAGAACACAAAGCAGTTTCTCAGAAAACTTCTTTCCAGTTTTTATGTGAGGAAATTTCCTTTTTAAACGTACCCCTCTATGGGCTTCCAAATATCACTTTGTAAACTCCACAAGAACAGTCTTAGCGAAAGGATTCTTGATAGGAAAGCTGTAACTCTGTGCATGAATTAACAGAACACAAAGAAGTTTCTCAGAAAGCTTCTCTCCAGTTTTTATCTAAGGACATTTCCTTTTTCTCCATAGCCCTCTATGGGCTTCTAAATATCACGTTCTAAATTGCACAAGAACAGTCTTAGCGAAAGGATTCTTGAGAGGAAAGCTGTAACTCTGTGAGATGAATTAAGAGAACACAAAGCAGTTTTTCAGAAAGCTTATTTTCAGTTTTTATCTTAGGTTATTTCCTTTTTCACTGTAGACCTCTGTAGGCTTCTAAATATCACTTCCCAAATTCCACAAGAACAGTCTTAGCGGAATGCTTCTTGAGGGGAAAGGTGTAACACTGTCAGATGAATTAACAGAACACAAAGCAGTTTCTCAGAAAACTTCTTTCCAGTTTATAACTGAAGATATTTCCTTTTTCACCATAGCCCCCTATGGGTTTCCAAATATCACTTTGAAAATTCCACAAGAACGGTCTTAATGAACGGTTTCTGGAGGGCAAAGCTGTAACTGTGTGAGATGAATCAACGGAACACAAAGTAGTTTCTCAAGAAGCTTCTTTCTAGTTTTCATCTGAGGACATTTCCTTTTTCACCATAGCCCTCTATGGGCTTCCAAATTTCACTTTGCAAATTCCACAAGAACAGTCTTAACGAAAGACTTCTTGAGGGGAAAGCTGTAACTCTGTGAGATGAATTAACAGAAAACAAAGCCGTTTCTCAGAAAGCTTCTATACAGTTTCTAACTGAAGATATTCCTTTTTTCACCATAACCCTATATGGGCTTCCAAATATTACTTTGCAAATTACACAAGAACAGTCATAGCGAAAGGCTTCTCGAGGGGAAAGCTGTAACTCTGTGAGATGAATTAACAGAACAAAAAGCAGTTTCTCAGAAAGCTTCTTTCCAGTTTTTATCTAAGGACATTTCCTTTTTCTCCATAGCCCTCTATGGGCTTCTAAATATCACGTTCTAAATTGCACAAGAACAGTCTTAGCGAAAGGATTCTTGAGAGGAAAGCTGTAACTCTGTGAGATGAATTAAGAGAACACAAAGCAGTTTTTCAGAAAGCTTCTTTTCAGTTTTTATCTTAGGTTATTTCCTTTTTCACTGTAGACCTCTGTAGGCTTCTAAATATCACTTCCCAAATTCGACAAGAACAGTCTTAGGGAAAGGCTTCGTGAGGGGAAAGCTGTAACTTTGTGAGATGAATTAACAGAACACAACGCAGTGTCTCAGAAAGCTTCTTTCCCGTTTTAAACAGAAGATATTTCCTTTTCACCATAGCTCTCTATGGCCTTCGAAATGTCACGTTGCAAATTCCACAAGAACAGTCATAGCGAAAGGCTTCCTCAGGGGAAAGCTGTAACTCTGTGGGATGAATTTACAGATCAGAAAGCTGTTTCTCAGAAAGCTTCTTTCTCACTTTTATGGCGGATATTTCCTTTGGCCCTATAGTCTTCAAAGGGAACCGAATTATCCCTTCTCAGATTCCACAGAAATAAGGTTAGCAAACAGCTCTATGACATATAGCTCTCACTCAGTGAGTGGAAGTCACGTATCACAAAGCAGTTTCTCAGAAATGTTCTTTTCAGTTTTTATCTTAGGATATTTCCTTTTTCACCATAGCCCTCTATGGGCTTACAAATACCACTCTGCAAATTCCACAAGAACAGTCTTAGCGAAAGGCTTCTTAAGGGGAAAGCTGTAACTCTGTGAGGTGAATTAACAGAACACAAAGCAGTTTCTCAGAAAGCTTCTTTTCAGCTTTTTTCTTAGGATATTTCCTTTTTCACCATAGCCCTATAAGGGCTTACAAATATCACTATGAGTATTACACAAGAAGAGTCTTAGCAAAAGTCTTTTTGAGGGTAAAGCTGTAACTCTTTGAGATGAATTAACAGAACACCAAGCAGTTTCTTAGAAAGCTTCTTTCCATTTTTTAACTGAAGGTATTTCCCTTTTCAATACAGCCGTCTATGGGCTTCGAAATATCACTTTGCAAATTCAAAAAGAACAGTCCTAGCGAAAGGCTTCTTGAGGGGTAAGCTGTAAGTCTGTGAGATGAATTAACAGAACACAATGCAGTTTCTCAGAAAACTTCTTTCCAGTTTTTATGTGAGGAAATTTCCTTTTTAAACGTACCCCTCTATGGGCTTCCAAATATCACTTTGTAAACTCCACAAGAACAGTCTTAGCGAAAGGATTCTTGATAGGAAAGCTGTAACTCTGTGCATGAATTAACAGAACACAGAGAAGTTTCTCAGAAAGCTTCTCTCCAGTTTTTAACTGAAGATATTTCCTTTTTCACCATAGCGCTCTATGGGCTTCCAAATATCTCTTTGGAAATTCCAGAAGAACAGTCTTAGTGAAGGGCTTCTTGAGGGTAGAGCTGTAATACTGTGAGATGAATTAACAAAACACAAAGCAGTTTCTCAGAAAGCTTCTTTCCAGTTTTTATGTGAGGAAATTTCCTTTTTAACCGTACCCCTCTATGGGCTTCCAAATATCACTTTGTAAACTCCACAAGAACAGTCTTAGCGAAAGGATTCGTGATAGGAAAGGTGTAACACTGTGTATGAATTAAGAGAACACAAAGCAGTTTCTCAGAAAGCTTCTCTCCAGTTTTTAACTGAAGATATTTCCATTTTCACCATAGCCCTCTATGAGCTTCCAAATATCATTTTGCAAATTTCACAACAACAGTCTTAATGAACGGCTTCTTGAGGGGAAAGCTATAACTCTGTGAGATGAATTAACGGTACGCAAAACAGTTTCTCAAAAAGCTTCTTTTCAGTTTTTATCTTAGGATATTTCCTTTTTCACCATAGCCCTCTATTGTTTTCCAAATATCACTTTGCAAATTCCACGAGAACAGTCTTAGCGAAAGGCCTCTTGAGGGGAAACTGTAGCTCTGTGAGATCAATTCACAGAACTCAAAGAAGTTTCTCAGAAAGCTTCTTTCACACTTTTAGTGGCGGATATTTCCTTTGGACCTATAGTCTTCAAAGAGATCCGAAGTAACATTTCTCAGATTCCACAGAAATAAGCCTAGCCAACAGTTCTACGAAATACAGCTGTTTCTCAGTGACAGGAAATCACATATCACAAAGCAGTTCCTCGGAAAGCTTCTTTTCACTTTTTAACTGAAGCTATATCCTTTTTCACCATAGCGACGTATGGACTTCCAAAGACCACTTTGGAAATTCCACAAGAACAGTCTTGGTGAAAGGCTTCTTGAGGGGAAAGCTGTAACTCTGTGAGATGAACTAAGAGAACACAAAACCGTTTCTCAGAAAGCTTCTTTCCAGTTTTTTACTGAAGATATTTCCCTTTTCACCATAGCCCTCTATGGGCTTCCAAATATCAATTTGAAAATAACACAAGATCAGTCTTAGTGAATGGCTTTCTGTTCGGAAAGCTGTAACTCTCTGAGATGAATTAACAAAACACAAAGCAGTTTCTCAGAAAGCTTCTTTTCAGTTTTTATCTTACGATATTTCCTTTTTCACCATAGTTCTCTAAGCACTTCCAAATATCACTTCGCAAATTTCACAAGAACAGTCTTAGTAAACGACTTCTTGAGGGGAATGCTGTACCTCTGTGAGATGGATTAACAGAACACAAAGCAGTTTCTCAGAAACGTTCTTTCCACTTTTTAACTGAAGATATTTCCTTTTTCCCCATAGCACTCTATGGGCTTCCAAATATCACTTTGCAAAATCCACGAGAACAGTCTTAGTGAACTGTTTCTTGAGGGGAAAGCTGTAAGTCTGTGAGATGAATTCAGAGAACACAAAGCAGTTTCTCAGAAATTTTCTTTTCAGTTTTTATCTTAGGATATTTTCTTTTTAACCATAGATCTCTATGGTTTTCCATATACCTTTTTCCAAATTCCACAAAAACAGCTTTAGCGAAAGTTTTCTTGAGGGGAAAGCCGTAATTCTGTGAGATGAATTAACAGAACACAAAGCAATTTCTCAGAAAGCTACTTTCCAGTTTTTATCTGAAGATATTTCCTTTACACCATGGTCCTCTATGGGCTTCCAAATATCACTTTGCAAATTCCACAAGAACAGTCTTACTGAACGACTTCTTGAGGGGAAAGCTGTAATTCTATAAGATGAATTAACAGAACACAAAGTCGTTTCTCAGAAAGCTTCTTTTCAGTTCTTATCTGAGGAAATTTCTTTTTCACCACAGCCCTCTATGGGCTTCCAAATGTCACTTTGCAAATTCCACAAGAACAGTCTTAGCGGAATGCTTCTTGAGGGGAAAGGTGTAACACTGTCAGATGAATTAACAGAACACAAAGCAGTTTCTCAGAAAACTTCTTTCCAGTTTATAACTGAAGATATTTCCTTTTTCACCATAGCCCCCTATGGGTTTCCAAATAGCACTTTGAAAATTCCACAAGAACGGTCTTAATGAACGGTTTCTGGAGGGCAAAGCTGTAACTGTGTGAGATGAATTACCGGAACACAAAGTAGTTTCTCAAGAAGCTTCTTTCTAGTTTTCATCTGAGGACATTTCCTTTTTCACCATAGCCCTCTATGGGCTTCCAAATTTCACTTTGCAAATTCCACAAGGACAGTCTTAACGAAAGACTTCTTGAGGGGAAAGCTGTAACTCTGTGAGATGAATTAACAGAAAACAAAGCAGTTTCTCAGAAAGCTTCTATACACTTTCTAACTGAAGATATTCCTTTTTTCACCATAACCCTATATGGGCTTCCAAATATTACTTTGCAAATTACACAAGAACAGTCATAGCGAAAGGCTTCTTGAGGGGAAAGCTGTAACTCTGTGAGATGAATTAACATAACAAAAAGCAGTTTCTCAGAAAGCTTCTTTCCAGTTTTTATCTAAGGACATTTCCTTTTTCTCCATAGCCCTCTATGGGCTTCTAAATATCACGTTCTAAATTGCACAAGAACAGTCTTAGCGAAAGGATTCTTGAGAGGAAAGCTGTAACTCTGTGAGATGAATTAAGAGAACACAAAGCAGTTTTTCAGAAAGCTTCTTTTCAGTTTTTATCTTAGGTTATTTCCTTTTTCACTGTAGACCTCTGTAGGCTTCTAAATATCACTTCCCAAATTCGACAAGAACAGTCTTAAGGAAAGGCTTCGTGAGGGGAAAGCTGTAACTTTGTGAGATGAATTAACAGAACACAACGCAGTGTCTCAGAAAGCTTCTTTCCCGTTTTAAACCGAAGATATTTCCTTTTCACCATAGCTCTCTATGGCCTTCGAAATGTCACGTTGCAAATTCCACAAGAACAGTCATAGCGAAAGGCTTCCTCAGGGGAAAGCTGTAACTCTGTGGGATGAATTTACAGATCAGAAAGCTGTTTCTCAGAAAGCTTCTTTCTCACTTTTATGGCGGATATTTCCTTTGGCCCTATAGTCTTCAACGGGAACCGAATTATCCCTTCTCAGATTCCACAGAAATACGGTTAGCAAACAGCTCTATGACATATAGCTCTCACTCAGTGAGTGGAAGTCACGTATCACAAAGCAATTTCTCAGAAATGTCCTTTTCAGTTTTTATCTTAGGATATTTCCTTTTTCACCATAGCCCTCAATGGGCTTACAAATACCACTCTGCAAATTCCACAAGAACAGTCTTACCGAAAGGCTTCTTAAGGGGAAAGCTGTAACTCTGTGAGGTGAATTAACAGAACACAAAGCAGTTTCTCAGAAAGCTTCTTTTCAGCTTTTATCTTACGATATTTCCTTTTTCACCATAGCCCTATAAGGGCTTACAAATATCACTATGAGTATTACACAAGAAGAGTCTTAGCAAAAGTCTTTTTGAGGGTAAAGCTGTAACTCTTTGAGATGAATTAACAGAACACAAAGCAGTTTCTTAGAAAGCTTCTTTCCATTTTTTAACTGAAGGTATTTCCCTTTTCACCACAGCCGTCTATGGGCTTCGAAATATCACTTTGCAAATTCAAAAAGAACAGTCCTAGCGAAAGACTTCTTGAGTGGAATGCTGTAACTCTGTGAGATGAATTAACAGATCTCAGAGAAGTTTCTCAGAAAGCTTCTTTCTCACTTTTAGCGGCAGATATTTCCTTTGGCCCTATAGTCTTCAAAGGGATCCAAAATAACAGTTCTCCGATTCCATAGAAATAAGGCTATCAAACAGCTCTAGGAAATAGAGCTGTAACTCAGTGAGTGGAAGTCACATAATACTAAACTGTTTCTCAGAAAGCCTCTTTCAGTTTTTAACTGAAGCTATATCCTTTTTCATCGTAGCCCTCTATGGGCTTCAAAATATCACTTTGAAAATACAGCAAGAACAGTCTTAGCGAAAGGCTTCTAGAGGGGAAAGCTGTAACTCTGTTAGGTGAATTAACAGAACACAAAGCAGTTTCTCAGGAATGTTCTTTACAGTTTTTATCTGAAGATATTTCCTTTTCTCCATAGCGCTCTTTGGGCTACCAAATATCACATTTCAAATTCCGCAAGAACAGTCTTAGCGAAAGACTTCCTGAGGGGAAAGCTGTAAGTCTGTGAGATGAATTAAAAGAACACAAAGCAATTTCTCAGAAAGCTTCTTTCCAGTTTTTATCGGAGGATATTTCGTTTTCACCATAGCCGTCTATTGGCTTCCAAATATCATTTTTCAAACTGTGCAAGAATAATCTTAGCGAAAGGATTCTTGAGGGGAAAGCTGTAACTCTGTGAAATGAATTCGCAAATCACAAAGAAGTTTCTCAGAAAGCTTCTTTCTAACTTTAACGACGGATATTTCCTTTGGCCCTTCAGTCTTCAAAGGGATCCGAAATAACAGTTCTCAGATTCCACAGAAATAAGACTGCCAAACAGCTCTACGAAATACAGCTGTAACTCAGTGAGTGGAAGTCATATATCACAAAGCAGTTTCTCAGAAAGCTTCTTTTCAGTTTTTAACTGAAGATATATCCTTTTTCACTATAGGTCACTATGAGCTTCCAAATATCACTTTGCATATTCCACAAGAACTGTCTTAGCGAAAGGCTTCTTGAAGGGAAACCTGTAACTCTGTGAGATGAATTAACAAAACACAAAGCAGTTTCTCAGAATGGTTCTTTTCAGTTTTTATCTTAGGATATTTACGTTTTCACCATCGACTTCTATGGGCTTACAAATATCACTTTGCAAATTCCACAAGAACAGTCTTAGCGAAAGGCTTCTAGAGGGGAAAGCTGAAACTCTGTGAGGTGAATTAACAGAATACAAAGCAGTTTCTCAGAAAGCTTCTTTCCAGTTTTTAACTGAAGGTATTTCCTTTTTCACCATAGAACTCGACGGGCTTTCAAATATCACTTTGCAAATTCCACAAGAACAGTCTTAGCGAACGGCTTCTTGAGGGGAAAGCTGAAACTCTGCCAGATAAATTAACAGAACACAAAACAGTTTGTTGGAAAGCTTCTTTCCATTTTTGATCCGAGGACATTTCCTTTTACACCATAGCCCTCTCACGGCTTCCAAATATCACTTTGCAAATTCCACGAGAACCGTCTTAGCGAAAGACTTCTGGAGGGGAAAGCTGAAACTCTGTGAGATGAATTAACAGAAAACAAAGCAGTTTCTCAGAAAGCTTCTTTCCAGTTTTTAATTGAAGATATTTCCTTTTTCACCGTATCCCTCCATGGGCTTCCAAATATCACATTGCAAATTCCACAAGAACAGTCTTAGCGAAATGCTTCTTGAGGGGTAAGCTGTAACTCTGTGAGATGAATTAACAGAACACAAAGCAGTTTCTCAAAAAACTTCTTTCCAGTTTTTATGTGAGGAAATTTCCTTTTTAAACGTACCCCTCTATGGGCTTCCAAATATCACTTTGTAAACTCCACAAGAACAGTCTTAGCGAAAGGATTCTTGAAAGGAAAGCTGTAACTCTGTGCATGAATTAACAGAACACAAAGCAGTTTCTCAGAAAGCTTCTTTCCAGTTTTTATCTAAGGACAATTCCTTTTTCTCCATAGCCCTCTATGGGCTTCTAAATATCACGTTCTAAATTGCACAAGAACAGTCTTAGCGAAAGTATTCTTGAGAGGAAAGCTGTAACTCTGTGAGATGAATTAAGAGAACACAAAGCAGTTTTTCAGAAAGCTAATTTTCAGTTTTTATCTTAGGTTATTTCCTTTTTCACTGTAGACCTCTGTAGGCTTCTAAATATCACTTCCCAAATTCGACAAGAACAGTCTTAGGGAAAGGCTTCGTGAGGGGAAAGCTGTAACTTTGTGAGATGAATTAACAGAACACAACGCAGTGTCTCAGAAAGCTTCTTTCCCGTTTTAAACCGAAGATATTTCCTTTTCACCATAGCTCTCTATGGCCTTCGAAATGTCACGTTGCAAATTCCACAAGAACAGTCATAGCCAAAGGCTTCCTCAGGGGAAAGCTGTAACTCTGTGGGATGAATTCACAGATCAGAAAGCTGTTTCTCAGAAAGCTTCTTTCTCACGTTTATGGCGGATATTTCCTTTGGCCCTATAGTCTTCAACGGGAACCGAATTATCCCTTCTCAGATTCCACAGAAATACGGTTAGCAAACAGCTCTATGACATATAGCTCTCACTCAGTGAGTGGAAGTCACGTATCACAAAGCAATTTCTCAGAAATGTCCTTTTCAGTTTTTATCTTAGGATATTTCCTTTTTCACCATAGCCCTCAATGGGCTTACAAATACCACTCTGCAAATTCCACAAGAACAGTCTTACCGAAAGGCTTCTTAAGGGGAAAGCTGTAACTCTGTGAGGTGAATTAACAGAACACAAAGCAGTTTCTCAGAAAGCTTCTTTTCAGCTTTTATCTTAGGATATTTCCTTTTTCACCATAGCCCTATAAGGGCTTACAAATATCACTATGAGTATTACACAAGAAGAGTCTTAGCAAAAGTCTTTTTGAGGGTAAAGCTGTAACTCTTTGAGATGAATTAACAGAACACAAAGCAGTTTCTTAGAAAGCTTCTTTCCATTTTTTAACTGAAGGTATTTCCCTTTTCACCACAGCCGTCTATGGGCTTCGAAATATCACTTTGCAAATTCAAAAAGAACAGTCCTAGCGAAAGGCTTCTTGAGTGGAATGCTGTAACTCTGTGAGATGAATTAACAGATCTCAGAGAAGTTTCTCAGAAAGCTTCTTTCTCACTTTTAGCGGCAGATATTTCCTTTGGCCCTATAGTCTTCAAAGGGATCCAAAATAACAGTTCTCCGATTCCATAGAAATAAGGCTATCAAACAGCTCTAGGAAATAGAGCTGTAACTCAGTGAGTGGAAGTCACATAATACTAAACCGTTTCTCAGAAAGCCTCTTTCAGTTTTTAACTGAAGCTATATCCTTTTTCACCGTAGCCCTCTATGGGCTTCAAAATATCACTTTGAAAATACAGCAAGAACAGTCTTAGCGAAAGGCTTCTAGAGGGGAAAGCTGTAACTCTGTTAGGTGAATTAACAGAACACAAAGCAGTTTCTCAGGAATGTTCTTTACAGTTTTTATCTGAAGATATTTCCTTTTCTCCATAGCGCTCTTTGGGCTACCAAATATCACATTTCAAATTCCACAAGAACAGTCTTAGCGAAAGACTTCCTGAGGGGAAAGCTGTAAGTCTGTGAGATGAATTAAAAGAACACAAAGCAATTTCTCAGAAAGCTTCTTTCCAGTTTTTATCGGAGGATATTTCGTTTTCACCATAGCCGTCTATTGGCTTCCAAATATCATTTTTCAAATTGTGCAAGAATAATCTTAGCGAAAGGCTTCTTGAGGGGAAAGCTGTAACTCTGTGAAATGAATTCGCAAATCACAAAGAAGTTTCTCAGAAAGCTTCTTTCTAACTTTAACGACGGATATTTCCTTTGGCCCTTCAGTCTTCAAAGGGATCCGAAATAACAGTTCTCAGATTCCACAGAAATAAGACTGCCAAACAGCTCTACGAAATACAGCTGTAACTCAGTGAGTGGAAGTCATATATCACAAAGCAGTTTCTCAGAAAGCTTCTTTTCAGTTTTTAACTGAAGATATATCCTTTTTCACTATAGGTCACTATGAGCTTCCAAATATCACTTTGCATATTCCACAAGAACTGTCTTAGCGAAAGGCTTCTTGAAGGGAAACCTGTAACTCTGTGAGATGAATTAACAAAACACAAAGCAGTTTCTCAGAATGGTTCTTTTCAGTTTTTATCTTAGGATATTTACGTTTTCACCATCGACTTCTATGGGCTTACAAATATCACTTTGCAAATTCCACAAGAACAGTCTTAGCGAACGGCTTCTTGAGGGGAAAGCTGAAACTCTGTCAGATAAATTAACAGAACACAAAACAGTTTGTTGGAAAGCTTCTTTCCATTTTTGATCCGAGGACATTTCCTTTTACACCATAGCCCTCTCACGGCTTCCAAATATCACTTTGCAAATTCCACGAGAACCGTCTTAGCGAAAGACTTCTGGAGGGGAAAGCTGAAACTCTGTGAGATGAATTAACAGAAAACAAAGCAGTTTCTCAGAAAGCTTCTTTCCAGTTTTTAATTGAAGATATTTCCTTTTTCACCATATCCCTCCATGGGCTTCCAAATATCACATTGCAAATTCCACAAGAACAGTCTTAGCGAAATGCTTCTTGAGGGGTAAGCTGTAACTCTGTGAGATGAATTAACAGAACACAAAGCAGTTTCTCAGAAAACTTCTTTCCAGTTTTTATGTGAGGAAATTTCCTTTTTAAACGTACCCCTCTATGGGCTTCCAAATATCACTTTGTAAACTCCACAAGAACAGTCTTAGCGAAAGGATTCTTGATAGGAAAGCTGTAACTCTGTGCATGAATTAACAGAACACAAAGCAATTTCTCAGAAAGCTTCTTTCCAGTTTTTAACTGAAGATATTTCCTTTTTCACCATAGCGCTCTATGGGCTTCCAAATATGTCTTTGGAAATTCCAGAAGAACAGTCTTAGTGAAGGGCTTCTTGAGGGTAGAGCTGTAATACTGTGAGATGAATTAACAAAACACAAAGCAGTTTCTCAGAAAGCTTCTTTCCAGTTTTTATGTGAGGAAATTTCCTTTTTAACCGTACCCCTCTATGGGCTTCCAAATATCACTTTGTAAACTCCACAAGAACAGTCTTAGCGAAAGGATTCGTGATAGGAAAGGTGTAACTCTGTGTATGAATTAACAGAACACAAAGCAGTTTCTCAGAAAGCTTCTCTCCAGTTTTTAACTGAAGATATTTCCATTTTCACCATAGCCCTCTATGAGCTTCCAAATATCATTTTGCAAATTTCACAACAAGAGTCTTAATGAACGGCTTCTTGAGGGGAAAGCTATAACTCTGTGAGATGAATTGACGGTACGCAAAACAGTTTCTCAAAAAGCTTCTTTTCAGTTTTTATCTTAGGATATTTCCTTTTTCACCATAGCCCTCTATTGTTTTCCAAATATCACTTTGCAAATTCCACGAGAACAGTCTTAGCGAAAGGCCTCTTGAGGGGAAACTGTAGCTCTGTGAGATCAATTCACAGAACTCAAAGAAGTTTCTCAGAAAGCTTCTTTCACACTTTTAGTGGCGGATATTTCCTTTGGACCTATAGTCTTCAAAGAGATCCGAAATAACATTTCTCAGATTCCACAGAAATAAGCCTAGCCAACAGTTCTACGAAATACAGCTGTTTCTCAGTGACAGGAAATCACATATCACAAAGCAGTTCCTCGGAAAGCTTCTTTTCACTTTTTAACTGAAGCTATATCCTTTTTCACCATAGCGACGTATGGACTTCCAAAGACCACTTTGGAAATTCCACAAGAACAGTCTTGGTGAAAGGCTTCTTGAGGGGAAAGCTGTAACTCTGTGAGATGAACTAAGAGAACACAAAACCGTTTCTCAGAAAGCTTCTTTCCAGTTTTTAACTGAAGATATTTCCCTTTTCACCATAGCCCTCTATGGGCTTCCAAATATCAATTTGAAAATAACACAAGATCAGTCTTAGTGAATGGCTTTTTGTTCGGAAAGCTGTAACTCTCTGAGATGAATTAACAAAACACAAAGCAGTTTCTCAGAAAGCTTCTTTTCAGTTTTTATCTTACGATATTTCCTTTTTCACCATAGTTCTCTAAGCACTTCCAAATATCACTTCGCAAATTTCACAAGAACAGTCTTAGTAAACGACTTCTTGAGGGAAATGCTGTACCTCTGTGAGATGGATTAACAGAACACAAAGCAGTTTCTCAGAAACGTTCTTTCCACTTTTTAACTGAAGATATTTCCTTTTTCCCCATAGCTCTCTATGGGCTTCCAAATATCACTTTGCAAAATCCACGAGAACACACTTAGTGAACGGTTTCTTGAGGGGAAAGCTGTAAGTCTGTGAGATGAATTCAGAGAACACAAAGCAGTTTCTCAGAAACTTTCTTTTCAGTTTTTATCTTAGGATATTTTCTTTTTAACCATAGATCTCTATGGTTTTCCATATACCTTTTTCCAAATTCCACAAAAACAGCTTTAGCGAAAGTTTTCTTGAGGGGAAAGCCGTAATTCTGTGAGATGAATTAACAGAACACAAAGCAATTTCTCAGAAAGCTACTTTCCAGTTTTTATCTGAAGATATTTCCTTTACACCATGGTCCTCTATGGGCTTCCAAATATCACTTTGCAAATTCCACAAGAACAGTCTTACTGAACGACTTCTTGAGGGGAAAGCTGTAATTCTATAAGATGAATTAACAGAACACAAAGTCGTTTCTCAGAAAGCTTCTTTTCAGTTCTTATCTGAGGAAATTTCTTTTTCACCACAGCCCTCTATGGGCTTCCAAATGTCACTTTGCAAATTCCACAAGAACAGTCTTAGCGGAATGCTTCTTGAGGGGAAAGGTGTAACACTGTCAGATGAATTAACAGAACACAAAGCAGTTTCTCAGAAAACTTCTTTCCAGTTTATAACTGAAGATATTTCCTTTTTCACCATAGCCCCCTATGGGTTTCCAAATAGCACTTTGAAAATTCCACAAGAACGGTCTTAATGAACGGTTTCTGGAGGGCAAAGCTGTAACTGTGTGAGATGAATTAACGGAACACAAAGTAGTTTCTCAAGAAGCTTCTTTCTAGTTTTCATCTGAGGACATTTCCTTTTTCACCATAGCCCTCTATGGGCTTCCAAATTTCACTTTGCAAATTCCACAAGAACAGTCTTAACGAAAGACTTCTTGAGGGGAAAGCTGTAACTCTGTGAGATGAATTAACAGAAAACAAAGCAGTTTCTCAGAAAGCTTCTATACACTTTCTAACTGAAGATATTCCTTTTTTCACCATAACCCTATATGGGCTTCCAAATATTACTTTGCGAATTACACAAGAACAGTCATAGCGAAAGGCTTCTCGAGGGGAAAGCTGTAACTCTGTGAGATGAATTAACAGAACACAAAGCAGTTTCTCAGAAAGCTTCTTTCCAGTTTTTATCTAAGGACATTTCCTTTTTCTCCATAGCCCTCTATGGGCTTCTAAATATCCCGTTCTAAATTGCACAAGAACAGTCTTAGCGAAAGGATTCTTGAGAGGAAAGCTGTAACTCTGTGAGATGAGTTAAGAGAACACAAAGCAGTTTTTCAGAAAGCTTATTTTCAGTTTTTATCTTAGGTTATTTCCTTTTTCACTGTAGACCTCTGTAGGCTTCTAAATATCACTTCCCAAATTCGACAAGAACAGTCTTAGGGAAAGGCTTCGTGAGGGGAAAGCTGTAACTTTGTGAGATGAATTGACAGAACACAACGCAGTGTCTCAGAAAGCTTCTTTCCCGTTTTAAACCGAAGATATTTCCTTTTCACCATAGCTCTCTATGGCCTTCGAAATGTCACGTTGCAAATTCCACAAGAACAGTCATAGCGAAAGGCTTCCTCAGGGGAAAGCTGTAACTCTGTGGGATGAATTCACAGATCAGAAAGCTGTTTCTCAGAAAGCTTCTTTCTCACGTTTATGGCGGATATTTCCTTTGGCCCTATAGTCTTCAACGGGAACCGAATTATCCCTTCTCAGATTCCACAGAAATACGGTTAGCAAACAGCTCTATGACATATAGCTCTCACTCAGTGAGTGGAAGTCACGTATCACAAAGCAGTTTCTCAGAAATGTTCTTTTCAGTTTTTATCTTAGGATATTTCCTTTTTCACCATAGCCCTCTATGGGCTTACAAATACCACTCTGCAAATTCCACAAGAACAGTCTTACCGAAAGGCTTCTTAAGGGGAAAGCTGTAACTCTGTGAGGTGAATTAACAGAACACAAAGCAGTTTCTCAGAAAGCTTCTTTTCAGCTTTTATCTTAGGATATTTCCTTTTTCACCATAGCCCTATAAGGGCTTACAAATATCACTATGAGTATTACACAAGAAGAGTCTTAGCAAAAGTCTTTTTGAGGGTAAAGCTGTAACTCTTTGAGATGAATTAACAGAACACAAAGCAGTTTCTTAGAAAGCTTCTTTCCATTTTTTAACTGAAGGTATTTCCCTTTTCACCACAGCCGTCTATGGGCTTCGAAATATCACTTTGCAAATTCAAAAAGAACAGTCCTAGCGAAAGGCTTCTTGAGTGGAATGCTGTAACTCTGTGAGATGAATTAACAGATCTCAGAGAAGTTTCTCAGAAAGCTTCTTTCTCACTTTTAGCGGCAGATATTTCCTTTGGCCCTATAGTCTTCAAAGGGATCCAAAATAACAGTTCTCCGATTCCATAGAAATAAGGCTATCAAACAGCTCTAGGAAATAGAGCTGTAACTCAGTGAGTGGAAGTCACATAATACTAAACCGTTTCTCAGAAAGCCTCTTTCAGTTTTTAACTGAAGCTATATCCTTTTTCACCGTAGCCCTCTATGGGCTTCAAAATATCACTTTGAAAATACAGCAAGAACAGTCTTAGCGAAAGGCTTCTAGAGGGGAAAGCTGTAACTCTGTTAGGTGAATTAACAGAACACAAAGCAGTTTCTCAGGAATGTTCTTTACAGTTTTTATCTGAAGATATTTCCTTTTCTCCATAGCGCTCTATGGGCTACCAAATATCACATTTCAAATTCCACAAGAACAGTCTTAGCGAAAGACTTCCTGAGGGGAAAGCTGTAAGTCTGTGAGATGAATTAAAAGAACACAAAGCAATTTCTCAGAAAGCTTCTTTCCAGTTTTTATCGGAGGATATTTCGTTTTCACCATAGCCGTCTATTGGCTTCCAAATATCATTTTTCAAACTGTGCAAGAATAATCTTAGCGAAAGGCTTCTTGAGGGGAAAGCTGTAACTCTGTGAAATGAATTCGCAAATCACAAAGAAGTTTCTCAGAAAGCTTCTTTCTAACTTTAACGACGGATATTTCCTTTGGCCCTTCAGTCTTCAAAGGGATCCGAAATAACAGTTCTCAGATTCCACAGAAATAAGACTGCCAAACAGCTCTACGAAATACAGCTGTAACTCAGTGAGTGGAAGTCATATATCACAAAGCAGTTTCTCAGAAAGCTTCTTTTCAGTTTTTAACTGAAGATATATCCTTTTTCACTATAGGTCACTATGAGCTTCCAAATATCACTTTGCATATTCCACAAGAACTGTCTTAGCGAAAGGCTTCTTGAAGGGAAACCTGTAACTCTGTGAGATGAATTAACAAAACACAAAGCAGTTTCTCAGAATGGTTCTTTTCAGTTTTTATCTTAGGATATTTACGTTTTCACCATCGACTTCTATGGGCTTACAAATATCACTTTGCAAATTCCACAAGAACAGTCTTAGCGAACGGCTTCTTGAGGGGAAAGCTGAAACTCTGTCAGATAAATTAACAGAACACAAAACAGTTTGTTGGAAAGCTTCTTTCCATTTTTGATCCGAGGACATTTCCTTTTACACCATAGCCCTCTCACGGCTTCCAAATATCACTTTGCAAATTCCACGAGAACCGTCTTAGCGAAAGACTTCTGGAGGGGAAAGCTGAAACTCTGTGAGATGAATTAACAGAAAACAAAGCAGTTTCTCAGAAAGCTTCTTTCCAGTTTTTAATTGAAGATATTTCCTTTTTCACCATATCCCTCCATGGGCTTCCAAATATCACATTGCAAATTCCACAAGAACAGTCTTAGCGAAATGCTTCTTGAGGGGTAAGCTGTAACTCTGTGAGATGAATTAACAGAACACAAAGCAGTTTCTCAGAAAACTTCTTTCCAGTTTTTATGTGAGGAAATTTCCTTTTTAAACGTACCCCTCTATGGGCTTCCAAATATCATTTTGTAAACTCCACAAGAACAGTCTTAGCGAAAGGATTCTTGATAGGAAAGCTGTAACTCTGTGCATGAATTAACAGAACACAAAGCAATTTCTCAGAAAGCTTCTTTCCAGTTTTTAACTGAAGATATTTCCTTTTTCACCATAGCGCTCTATGGGCTTCCAAATATGTCTTTGGAAATTCCAGAAGAACAGTCTTAGTGAAGGGCTTCTTGAGGGTAGAGCTGTAATACTGTGAGATGAATTAACAAAACACAAAGCAGTTTCTCAGAAAGCTTCTTTCCAGTTTTTATGTGAGGAAATTTCCTTTTTAACCGTACCCCTCTATGGGCTTCCAAATATCACTTTGTAAACTCCACAAGAACAGTCTTAGCGAAAGGATTCGTGATAGGAAAGGTGTAACTCTGTGTATGAATTAACAGAACACAAAGCAGTTTCTCAGAAAGCTTCTCTCCAGTTTTTAACTGAAGATATTTCCATTTTCACCATAGCCCTCTATGAGCTTCCAAATATCATTTTGCAAATTTCACAACAAGAGTCTTAATGAACGGCTTCTTGAGGGGAAAGCTATAACTCTGTGAGATGAATTGACGGTACGCAAAACAGTTTCTCAAAAAGCTTCTTTTCAGTTTTTATCTTAGGATATTTCCTTTTTCACCATAGCCCTCTATTGTTTTCCAAATATCACTTTGCAAATTCCACGAGAACAGTCTTAGCGAAAGGCCTCTTGAGGGGAAACTGTAGCTCTGTGAGATCAATTCACAGAACTCAAAGAAGTTTCTCAGAAAGCTTCTTTCACACTTTTAGTGGCGGATATTTCCTTTGGACCTATAGTCTTCAAAGAGATCCGAAATAACATTTCTCAGATTCCACAGAAATAAGCCTAGCCAACAGTTCTACGAAATACAGCTGTTTCTCAGTGACAGGAAATGACATATCACAAAGCAGTTCCTCGGAAAGCTTCTTTTCACTTTTTAACTGAAGCTATATCCTTTTTCACCATAGCGACGTATGGACTTCCAAAGACCACTTTGGAAATTCCACAAGAACAGTCTTGGTGAAAGGCTTCTTGAGGGGAAAGCTGTAACTCTGTGAGATGAACTAAGAGAACACAAAACCGTTTCTCAGAAAGCTTCTTTCCAGTTTTTAACTGAAGATATTTCCCTTTTCACCATAGCCCTCTATGGGCTTCCAAATATCAATTTGAAAATAACACAAGATCAGTCTTAGTGAATGGCTTTTTGTTCGGAAAGCTGTAACTCTCTGAGATGAATTAACAAAACACAAAGCAGTTTCTCAGAAAGCTTCTTTTCAGTTTTTATCTTACGATATTTCCTTTTTCACCATAGTTCTCTAAGCACTTCCAAATATCACTTCGCAAATTTCACAAGAACAGTCTTAGTAAACGACTTCTTGAGGGGAATGCTGTACCTCTGTGAGATGGATTAACAGAACACAAAGCAGTTTCTCAGAAACGTTCTTTCCACTTTTTAACTGAAGATATTTCCTTTTTCCCCATAGCTCTCTATGGGCTTCCAAATATCACTTTGCAAAATCCACGAGAACACACTTAGTGAACGGTTTCTTGAGGGGAAAGCTGTAAGTCTGTGAGATGAATTCAGAGAACACAAAGCAGTTTCTCAGAAACTTTCTTTTCAGTTTTTATCTTAGGATATTTTCTTTTTAACCATAGATCTCTATGGTTTTCCATATACCTTTTTCCAAATTCCACAAAAACAGCTTTAGCGAAAGTTTTCTTGAGGGGAAAGCCGTAATTCTGTGAGATGAATTAACAGAACACAAAGCAATTTCTCAGAAAGCTACTTTCCAGTTTTTATCTGAAGATATTTCCTTTACACCATGGTCCTCTATGGGCTTCCAAATATCACTTTGCAAATTCCACAAGAACAGTCTTACTGAACGACTTCTTGAGGGGAAAGCTGTAATTCTATAAGATGAATTAACAGAACACAAAGTCGTTTCTCAGAAAGCTTCTTTTCAGTTCTTATCTTAGGAAATTTCTTTTTCACCACAGCCCTCTATGGGCTTCCAAATGTCACTTTGCAAATTCCACAAGAACAGTCTTAGCGGAATGCTTCTTGAGGGGAAAGGTGTAACACTGTCAGATGAATTAACAGAACACAAAGCAGTTTCTCAGAAAACTTCTTTCCAGTTTATAACTGAAGATATTTCCTTTTTCACCATAGCCCCCTATGGGTTTCCAAATAGCACTTTGAAAATTCCACAAGAACGGTCTTAATGAACGGTTTCTGGAGGGCAAAGCTGTAACTGTGTGAGATGAATTAACGGAACACAAAGTAGTTTCTCAAGAAGCTTCTTTCTAGTTTTCATCTGAGGACATTTCCTTTTTCACCATAGCCCTCTATGGGCTTCCAAATTTCACTTTGCAAATTCCACAAGAACAGTCTTAACGAAAGACTTCTTGAGGGGAAAGCTGTAACTCTGTGAGATGAATTAACAGAAAACAAAGCAGTTTCTCAGAAAGCTTCTATACACTTTCTAACTGAAGATATTCCTTTTTTCACCATAACCCTATATGGGCTTCCAAATATTACTTTGCGAATTACACAAGAACAGTCATAGCGAAAGGCTTCTCGAGGGGAAAGCTGTAACTCTGTGAGATGAATTAACAGAACACAAAGCAGTTTCTCAGAAAGCTTCTTTCCAGTTTTTATCTAAGGACATTTCCTTTTTCTCCATAGCCCTCTATGGGCTTCTAAATATCCCGTTCTAAATTGCACAAGAACAGTCTTAGCGAAAGGATTCTTGAGAGGAAAGCTGTAACTCTGTGAGATGAGTTAAGAGAACACAAAGCTGTTTTTCAGAAAGCTTATTTTCAGTTTTTATCTTAGGTTATTTCCTTTTTCACTGTAGACCTCTGTAGGCTTCTAAATATCACTTCCCAAATTCGACAAGAACAGTCTTAGGGAAAGGCTTCGTGAGGGGAAAGCTGTAACTTTGTGAGATGAATTGACAGAACACAACGCAGTGTCTCAGAAAGCTTCTTTCCCGTTTTAAACCGAAGATATTTCCTTTTCACCATAGCTCTCTATGGCCTTCGAAATGTCACGTTGCAAATTCCACAAGAACAGTCATAGCGAAAGGCTTCCTCAGGGGAAAGCTGTAACTCTGTGGGATGAATTCACAGATCAGAAAGCTGTTTCTCAGAAAGCTTCTTTCTCACGTTTATGGCGGATATTTCCTTTGGCCCTATAGTCTTCAACGGGAACCGAATTATCCCTTCTCAGATTCCACAGAAATACGGTTAGCAAACAGCTCTATGACATATAGCTCTCACTCAGTGAGTGGAAGTCACGTATCACAAAGCAGTTTCTCAGAAATGTTCTTTTCAGTTTTTATCTTAGGATATTTCCTTTTTCACCATAGCCCTCTATGGGCTTACAAATACCACTCTGCAAATTCCACAAGAACAGTCTTACCGAAAGGCTTCTTAAGGGGAAAGCTGTAACTCTGTGAGGTGAATTAACAGAACACAAAGCAGTTTCTCAGAAAGCTTCTTTTCAGCTTTTATCTTAGGATATTTCCTTTTTCACCATAGCCCTATAAGGGCTTACAAATATCACTATGAGTATTACACAAGAAGAGTCTTAGCAAAAGTCTTTTTGAGGGTAAAGCTGTAACTCTTTGAGATGAATTAACAGAACACAAAGCAGTTTCTTAGAAAGCTTCTTTCCATTTTTTAACTGAAGGTATTTCCCTTTTCACCACAGCCGTCTATGGGCTTCGAAATATCACTTTGCAAATTCAAAAAGAACAGTCCTAGCGAAAGGCTTCTTGAGTGGAATGCTGTAACTCTGTGAGATGAATTAACAGATCTCAGAGAAGTTTCTCAGAAAGCTTCTTTCTCACTTTTAGCGGCAGATATTTCCTTTGGCCCTATAGTCTTCAAAGGGATCCAAAATAACAGTTCTCCGATTCCATAGAAATAAGGCTATCAAACAGCTCTAGGAAATAGAGCTGTAACTCAGTGAGTGGAAGTCACATAATACTAAACCGTTTCTCAGAAAGCCTCTTTCAGTTTTTAACTGAAGCTATATCCTTTTTCACCGTAGCCCTCTATGGGCTTCAAAATATCACTTTGAAAATACAGCAAGAACAGTCTTAGCGAAAGGCTTCTAGAGGGGAAAGCTGTAACTCTGTTAGGTGAATTAACAGAACACAAAGCAGTTTCTCAGGAATGTTCTTTACAGTTTTTATCTGAAGATATTTCCTTTTCTCCATAGCGCTCTTTGGGCTACCAAATATCACATTTCAAATTCCACAAGAACAGTCTTAGCGAAAGACTTCCTGAGGGGAAAGCTGTAAGTCTGTGAGATGAATTAAAAGAACACAAAGCAATTTCTCAGAAAGCTTCTTTCCAGTTTTTATCGGAGGATATTTCGTTTTCACCATAGCCGTCTATTGGCTTCCAAATATCATTTTTCAAATTGTGCAAGAATAATCTTAGCGAAAGGCTTCTTGAGGGGAAAGCTGTAACTCTGTGAAATGAATTCGCAAATCACAAAGAAGTTTCTCAGAAAGCTTCTTTCTAACTTTAACGACGGATATTTCCTTTGGCCCTTCAGTCTTCAAAGGGATCCGAAATAACAGTTCTCAGATTCCACAGAAATAAGACTGCCAAACAGCTCTACGAAATACAGCTGTAACTCAGTGAGTGGAAGTCATATATCACAAAGCAGTTTCTCAGAAAGCTTCTTTTCAGTTTTTAACTGAAGATATATCCTTTTTCACTATAGGTCACTATGAGCTTCCAAATATCACTTTGCATATTCCACAAGAACTGTCTTAGCGAAAGGCTTCTTGAAGGGAAACCTGTAACTCTGTGAGATGAATTAACAAAACACAAAGCAGTTTCTCAGAATGGTTCTTTTCAGTTTTTATCTTAGGATATTTACGTTTTCACCATCGACTTCTATGGGCTTACAAATATCACTTTGCAAATTCCACAAGAACAGTCTTAGCGAACGGCTTCTTGAGGGGAAAGCTGAAACTCTGTCAGATAAATTAACAGAACACAAAACAGTTTGTTGGAAAGCTTCTTTCCATTTTTGATCCGAGGACATTTCCTTTTACACCATAGCCCTCTCACGGCTTCCAAATATCACTTTGCAAATTCCACGAGAACCGTCTTAGCGAAAGACTTCTGGAGGGGAAAGCTGAAACTCTGTGAGATGAATTAACAGAAAACAAAGCAGTTTCTCAGAAAGCTTCTTTCCAGTTTTTAATTGAAGATATTTCCTTTTTCACCATATCCCTCCATGGGCTTCCAAATATCACATTGCAAATTCCACAAGAACAGTCTTAGCGAAATGCTTCTTGAGGGGTAAGCTGTAACTCTGTGAGATGAATTAACAGAACACAAAGCAGTTTCTCAGAAAACTTCTTTCCAGTTTTTATGTGAGGAAATTTCCTTTTTAAACGTACCCCTCTATGGGCTTCCAAATATCACTTTGTAAACTCCACAAGAACAGTCTTAGCGAAAGGATTCTTGATAGGAAAGCTGTAACTCTGTGCATGAATTAACAGAACACAAAGCAATTTCTCAGAAAGCTTCTTTCCAGTTTTTAACTGAAGATATTTCCTTTTTCACCATAGCGCTCTATGGGCTTCCAAATATGTCTTTGGAAATTCCAGAAGAACAGTCTTAGTGAAGGGCTTCTTGAGGGTAGAGCTGTAATACTGTGAGATGAATTAACAAAACACAAAGCAGTTTCTCAGAAAGCTTCTTTCCAGTTTTTATGTGAGGAAATTTCCTTTTTAACCGTACCCCTCTATGGGCTTCCAAATATCACTTTGTAAACTCCACAAGAACAGTCTTAGCGAAAGGATTCGTGATAGGAAAGGTGTAACTCTGTGTATGAATTAACAGAACACAAAGCAGTTTCTCAGAAAGCTTCTCTCCAGTTTTTAACTGAAGATATTTCCATTTTCACCATAGCCCTCTATGAGCTTCCAAATATCATTTTGCAAATTTCACAACAAGAGTCTTAATGAACGGCTTCTTGAGGGGAAAGCTATAACTCTGTGAGATGAATTGACGGTACGCAAAACAGTTTCTCAAAAAGCTTCTTTTCAGTTTTTATCTTAGGATATTTCCTTTTTCACCATAGCCCTCTATTGTTTTCCAAATATCACTTTGCAAATTCCACGAGAACAGTCTTAGCGAAAGGCCTCTTGAGGGGAAACTGTAGCTCTGTGAGATCAATTCACAGAACTCAAAGAAGTTTCTCAGAAAGCTTCTTTCACACTTTTAGTGGCGGATATTTCCTTTGGACCTATAGTCTTCAAAGAGATCCGAAATAACATTTCTCAGATTCCACAGAAATAAGCCTAGCCAACAGTTCTACGAAATACAGCTGTTTCTCAGTGACAGGAAATCACATATCACAAAGCAGTTCCTCGGAAAGCTTCTTTTCACTTTTTAACTGAAGCTATATCCTTTTTCACCATAGCGACGTATGGACTTCCAAAGACCACTTTGGAAATTCCACAAGAACAGTCTTGGTGAAAGGCTTCTTGAGGGGAAAGCTGTAACTCTGTGAGATGAACTAAGAGAACACAAAACCGTTTCTCAGAAAGCTTCTTTCCAGTTTTTAACTGAAGATATTTCCCTTTTCACCATAGCCCTCTATGGGCTTCCAAATATCAATTTGAAAATAACACAAGATCAGTCTTAGTGAATGGCTTTTTGTTCGGAAAGCTGTAACTCTCTGAGATGAATTAACAAAACACAAAGCAGTTTCTCAGAAAGCTTCTTTTCAGTTTTTATCTTACGATATTTCCTTTTTCACCATAGTTCTCTAAGCACTTCCAAATATCACTTCGCAAATTTCACAAGAACAGTCTTAGTAAACGACTTCTTGAGGGAAATGCTGTACCTCTGTGAGATGGATTAACAGAACACAAAGCAGTTTCTCAGAAACGTTCTTTCCACTTTTTAACTGAAGATATTTCCTTTTTCCCCATAGCTCTCTATGGGCTTCCAAATATCACTTTGCAAAATCCACGAGAACACACTTAGTGAACGGTTTCTTGAGGGGAAAGCTGTAAGTCTGTGAGATGAATTCAGAGAACACAAAGCAGTTTCTCAGAAACTTTCTTTTCAGTTTTTATCTTAGGATATTTTCTTTTTAACCATAGATCTCTATGGTTTTCCATATACCTTTTTCCAAATTCCACAAAAACAGCTTTAGCGAAAGTTTTCTTGAGGGGAAAGCCGTAATTCTGTGAGATGAATTAACAGAACACAAAGCAATTTCTCAGAAAGCTACTTTCCAGTTTTTATCTGAAGATATTTCCTTTACACCATGGTCCTCTATGGGCTTCCAAATATCACTTTGCAAATTCCACAAGAACAGTCTTACTGAACGACTTCTTGAGGGGAAAGCTGTAATTCTATAAGATGAATTAACAGAACACAAAGTCGTTTCTCAGAAAGCTTCTTTTCAGTTCTTATCTGAGGAAATTTCTTTTTCACCACAGCCCTCTATGGGCTTCCAAATGTCACTTTGCAAATTCCACAAGAACAGTCTTAGCGGAATGCTTCTTGAGGGGAAAGGTGTAACACTGTCAGATGAATTAACAGAACACAAAGCAGTTTCTCAGAAAACTTCTTTCCAGTTTATAACTGAAGATATTTCCTTTTTCACCATAGCCCCCTATGGGTTTCCAAATAGCACTTTGAAAATTCCACAAGAACGGTCTTAATGAACGGTTTCTGGAGGGCAAAGCTGTAACTGTGTGAGATGAATTAACGGAACACAAAGTAGTTTCTCAAGAAGCTTCTTTCTAGTTTTCATCTGAGGACATTTCCTTTTTCACCATAGCCCTCTATGGGCTTCCAAATTTCACTTTGCAAATTCCACAAGAACAGTCTTAACGAAAGACTTCTTGAGGGGAAAGCTGTAACTCTGTGAGATGAATTAACAGAAAACAAAGCAGTTTCTCAGAAAGCTTCTATACACTTTCTAACTGAAGATATTCCTTTTTTCACCATAACCCTATATGGGCTTCCAAATATTACTTTGCGAATTACACAAGAACAGTCATAGCGAAAGGCTTCTCGAGGGGAAAGCTGTAACTCTGTGAGATGAATTAACAGAACACAAAGCAGTTTCTCAGAAAGCTTCTTTCCAGTTTTTATCTAAGGACATTTCCTTTTTCTCCATAGCCCTCTATGGGCTTCTAAATATCCCGTTCTAAATTGCACAAGAACAGTCTTAGCGAAAGGATTCTTGAGAGGAAAGCTGTAACTCTGTGAGATGAGTTAAGAGAACACAAAGCAGTTTTTCAGAAAGCTTATTTTCAGTTTTTATCTTAGGTTATTTCCTTTTTCACTGTAGACCTCTGTAGGCTTCTAAATATCACTTCCCAAATTCGACAAGAACAGTCTTAGGGAAAGGCTTCGTGAGGGGAAAGCTGTAACTTTGTGAGATGAATTGACAGAACACAACGCAGTGTCTCAGAAAGCTTCTTTCCCGTTTTAAACCGAAGATATTTCCTTTTCACCATAGCTCTCTATGGCCTTCGAAATGTCACGTTGCAAATTCCACAAGAACAGTCATAGCGAAAGGCTTCCTCAGGGGAAAGCTGTAACTCTGTGGGATGAATTCACAGATCAGAAAGCTGTTTCTCAGAAAGCTTCTTTCTCACGTTTATGGCGGATATTTCCTTTGGCCCTATAGTCTTCAACGGGAACCGAATTATCCCTTCTCAGATTCCACAGAAATACGGTTAGCAAACAGCTCTATGACATATAGCTCTCACTCAGTGAGTGGAAGTCACGTATCACAAAGCAGTTTCTCAGAAATGTTCTTTTCAGTTTTTATCTTAGGATATTTCCTTTTTCACCATAGCCCTCTATGGGCTTACAAATACCACTCTGCAAATTCCACAAGAACAGTCTTACCGAAAGGCTTCTTAAGGGGAAAGCTGTAACTCTGTGAGGTGAATTAACAGAACACAAAGCAGTTTCTCAGAAAGCTTCTTTTCAGCTTTTATCTTAGGATATTTCCTTTTTCACCATAGCCCTATAAGGGCTTACAAATATCACTATGAGTATTACACAAGAAGAGTCTTAGCAAAAGTCTTTTTGAGGGTAAAGCTGTAACTCTTTGAGATGAATTAACAGAACACAAAGCAGTTTCTTAGAAAGCTTCTTTCCATTTTTTAACTGAAGGTATTTCCCTTTTCACCACAGCCGTCTATGGGCTTCGAAATATCACTTTGCAAATTCAAAAAGAACAGTCCTAGCGAAAGGCTTCTTGAGTGGAATGCTGTAACTCTGTGAGATGAATTAACAGATCTCAGAGAAGTTTCTCAGAAAGCTTCTTTCTCACTTTTAGCGGCAGATATTTCCTTTGGCCCTATAGTCTTCAAAGGGATCCAAAATAACAGTTCTCCGATTCCATAGAAATAAGGCTATCAAACAGCTCTAGGAAATAGAGCTGTAACTCAGTGAGTGGAAGTCACATAATACTAAACCGTTTCTCAGAAAGCCTCTTTCAGTTTTTAACTGAAGCTATATCCTTTTTCACCGTAGCCCTCTATGGGCTTCAAAATATCACTTTGAAAATACAGCAAGAACAGTCTTAGCGAAAGGCTTCTAGAGGGGAAAGCTGTAACTCTGTTAGGTGAATTAACAGAACACAAAGCAGTTTCTCAGGAATGTTCTTTACAGTTTTTATCTGAAGATATTTCCTTTTCTCCATAGCGCTCTATGGGCTACCAAATATCACATTTCAAATTCCACAAGAACAGTCTTAGCGAAAGACTTCCTGAGGGGAAAGCTGTAAGTCTGTGAGATGAATTAAAAGAACACAAAGCAATTTCTCAGAAAGCTTCTTTCCAGTTTTTATCGGAGGATATTTCGTTTTCACCATAGCCGTCTATTGGCTTCCAAATATCATTTTTCAAACTGTGCAAGAATAATCTTAGCGAAAGGCTTCTTGAGGGGAAAGCTGTAACTCTGTGAAATGAATTCGCAAATCACAAAGAAGTTTCTCAGAAAGCTTCTTTCTAACTTTAACGACGGATATTTCCTTTGGCCCTTCAGTCTTCAAAGGGATCCGAAATAACAGTTCTCAGATTCCACAGAAATAAGACTGCCAAACAGCTCTACGAAATACAGCTGTAACTCAGTGAGTGGAAGTCATATATCACAAAGCAGTTTCTCAGAAAGCTTCTTTTCAGTTTTTAACTGAAGATATATCCTTTTTCACTATAGGTCACTATGAGCTTCCAAATATCACTTTGCATATTCCACAAGAACTGTCTTAGCGAAAGGCTTCTTGAAGGGAAACCTGTAACTCTGTGAGATGAATTAACAAAACACAAAGCAGTTTCTCAGAATGGTTCTTTTCAGTTTTTATCTTAGGATATTTACGTTTTCACCATCGACTTCTATGGGCTTACAAATATCACTTTGCAAATTCCACAAGAACAGTCTTAGCGAACGGCTTCTTGAGGGGAAAGCTGAAACTCTGTCAGATAAATTAACAGAACACAAAACAGTTTGTTGGAAAGCTTCTTTCCATTTTTGATCCGAGGACATTTCCTTTTACACCATAGCCCTCTCACGGCTTCCAAATATCACTTTGCAAATTCCACGAGAACCGTCTTAGCGAAAGACTTCTGGAGGGGAAAGCTGAAACTCTGTGAGATGAATTAACAGAAAACAAAGCAGTTTCTCAGAAAGCTTCTTTCCAGTTTTTAATTGAAGATATTTCCTTTTTCACCATATCCCTCCATGGGCTTCCAAATATCACATTGCAAATTCCACAAGAACAGTCTTAGCGAAATGCTTCTTGAGGGGTAAGCTGTAACTCTGTGAGATGAATTAACAGAACACAAAGCAGTTTCTCAGAAAACTTCTTTCCAGTTTTTATGTGAGGAAATTTCCTTTTAAACGTACCCCTCTATGGGCTTCCAAATATCATTTTGTAAACTCCACAAGAACAGTCTTAGCGAAAGGATTCTTGATAGGAAAGCTGTAACTCTGTGCATGAATTAACAGAACACAAAGCAATTTCTCAGAAAGCTTCTTTCCAGTTTTTAACTGAAGATATTTCCTTTTTCACCATAGCGCTCTATGGGCTTCCAAATATGTCTTTGGAAATTCCAGAAGAACAGTCTTAGTGAAGGGCTTCTTGAGGGTAGAGCTGTAATACTGTGAGATGAATTAACAAAACACAAAGCAGTTTCTCAGAAAGCTTCTTTCCAGTTTTTATGTGAGGAAATTTCCTTTTTAACCGTACCCCTCTATGGGCTTCCAAATATCACTTTGTAAACTCCACAAGAACAGTCTTAGCGAAAGGATTCGTGATAGGAAAGGTGTAACTCTGTGTATGAATTAACAGAACACAAAGCAGTTTCTCAGAAAGCTTCTCTCCAGTTTTTAACTGAAGATATTTCCATTTTCACCATAGCCCTCTATGAGCTTCCAAATATCATTTTGCAAATTTCACAACAAGAGTCTTAATGAACGGCTTCTTGAGGGGAAAGCTATAACTCTGTGAGATGAATTGACGGTACGCAAAACAGTTTCTCAAAAAGCTTCTTTTCAGTTTTTATCTTAGGATATTTCCTTTTTCACCATAGCCCTCTATTGTTTTCCAAATATCACTTTGCAAATTCCACGAGAACAGTCTTAGCGAAAGGCCTCTTGAGGGGAAACTGTAGCTCTGTGAGATCAATTCACAGAACTCAAAGAAGTTTCTCAGAAAGCTTCTTTCACACTTTTAGTGGCGGATATTTCCTTTGGACCTATAGTCTTCAAAGAGATCCGAAATAACATTTCTCAGATTCCACAGAAATAAGCCTAGCCAACAGTTCTACGAAATACAGCTGTTTCTCAGTGACAGGAAATGACATATCACAAAGCAGTTCCTCGGAAAGCTTCTTTTCACTTTTTAACTGAAGCTATATCCTTTTTCACCATAGCGACGTATGGACTTCCAAAGACCACTTTGGAAATTCCACAAGAACAGTCTTGGTGAAAGGCTTCTTGAGGGGAAAGCTGTAACTCTGTGAGATGAACTAAGAGAACACAAAACCGTTTCTCAGAAAGCTTCTTTCCAGTTTTTAACTGAAGATATTTCCCTTTTCACCATAGCCCTCTATGGGCTTCCAAATATCAATTTGAAAATAACACAAGATCAGTCTTAGTGAATGGCTTTTTGTTCGGAAAGCTGTAACTCTCTGAGATGAATTAACAAAACACAAAGCAGTTTCTCAGAAAGCTTCTTTTCAGTTTTTATCTTACGATATTTCCTTTTTCACCATAGTTCTCTAAGCACTTCCAAATATCACTTCGCAAATTTCACAAGAACAGTCTTAGTAAACGACTTCTTGAGGGGAATGCTGTACCTCTGTGAGATGGATTAACAGAACACAAAGCAGTTTCTCAGAAACGTTCTTTCCACTTTTTAACTGAAGATATTTCCTTTTTCCCCATAGCTCTCTATGGGCTTCCAAATATCACTTTGCAAAATCCACGAGAACACACTTAGTGAACGGTTTCTTGAGGGGAAAGCTGTAAGTCTGTGAGATGAATTCAGAGAACACAAAGCAGTTTCTCAGAAACTTTCTTTTCAGTTTTTATCTTAGGATATTTTCTTTTTAACCATAGATCTCTATGGTTTTCCATATACCTTTTTCCAAATTCCACAAAAACAGCTTTAGCGAAAGTTTTCTTGAGGGGAAAGCCGTAATTCTGTGAGATGAATTAACAGAACACAAAGCAATTTCTCAGAAAGCTACTTTCCAGTTTTTATCTGAAGATATTTCCTTTACACCATGGTCCTCTATGGGCTTCCAAATATCACTTTGCAAATTCCACAAGAACAGTCTTACTGAACGACTTCTTGAGGGGAAAGCTGTAATTCTATAAGATGAATTAACAGAACACAAAGTCGTTTCTCAGAAAGCTTCTTTTCAGTTCTTATCTTAGGAAATTTCTTTTTCACCACAGCCCTCTATGGGCTTCCAAATGTCACTTTGCAAATTCCACAAGAACAGTCTTAGCGGAATGCTTCTTGAGGGGAAAGGTGTAACACTGTCAGATGAATTAACAGAACACAAAGCAGTTTCTCAGAAAACTTCTTTCCAGTTTATAACTGAAGATATTTCCTTTTTCACCATAGCCCCCTATGGGTTTCCAAATAGCACTTTGAAAATTCCACAAGAACGGTCTTAATGAACGGTTTCTGGAGGGCAAAGCTGTAACTGTGTGAGATGAATTAACGGAACACAAAGTAGTTTCTCAAGAAGCTTCTTTCTAGTTTTCATCTGAGGACATTTCCTTTTTCACCATAGCCCTCTATGGGCTTCCAAATTTCACTTTGCAAATTCCACAAGAACAGTCTTAACGAAAGACTTCTTGAGGGGAAAGCTGTAACTCTGTGAGATGAATTAACAGAAAACAAAGCAGTTTCTCAGAAAGCTTCTATACACTTTCTAACTGAAGATATTCCTTTTTTCACCATAACCCTATATGGGCTTCCAAATATTACTTTGCGAATTACACAAGAACAGTCATAGCGAAAGGCTTCTCGAGGGGAAAGCTGTAACTCTGTGAGATGAATTAACAGAACACAAAGCAGTTTCTCAGAAAGCTTCTTTCCAGTTTTTATCTAAGGACATTTCCTTTTTCTCCATAGCCCTCTATGGGCTTCTAAATATCCCGTTCTAAATTGCACAAGAACAGTCTTAGCGAAAGGATTCTTGAGAGGAAAGCTGTAACTCTGTGAGATGAGTTAAGAGAACACAAAGCTGTTTTTCAGAAAGCTTATTTTCAGTTTTTATCTTAGGTTATTTCCTTTTTCACTGTAGACCTCTGTAGGCTTCTAAATATCACTTCCCAAATTCGACAAGAACAGTCTTAGGGAAAGGCTTCGTGAGGGGAAAGCTGTAACTTTGTGAGATGAATTGACAGAACACAACGCAGTGTCTCAGAAAGCTTCTTTCCCGTTTTAAACCGAAGATATTTCCTTTTCACCATAGCTCTCTATGGCCTTCGAAATGTCACGTTGCAAATTCCACAAGAACAGTCATAGCGAAAGGCTTCCTCAGGGGAAAGCTGTAACTCTGTGGGATGAATTCACAGATCAGAAAGCTGTTTCTCAGAAAGCTTCTTTCTCACGTTTATGGCGGATATTTCCTTTGGCCCTATAGTCTTCAACGGGAACCGAATTATCCCTTCTCAGATTCCACAGAAATACGGTTAGCAAACAGCTCTATGACATATAGCTCTCACTCAGTGAGTGGAAGTCACGTATCACAAAGCAGTTTCTCAGAAATGTTCTTTTCAGTTTTTATCTTAGGATATTTCCTTTTTCACCATAGCCCTCTATGGGCTTACAAATACCACTCTGCAAATTCCACAAGAACAGTCTTACCGAAAGGCTTCTTAAGGGGAAAGCTGTAACTCTGTGAGGTGAATTAACAGAACACAAAGCAGTTTCTCAGAAAGCTTCTTTTCAGCTTTTATCTTAGGATATTTCCTTTTTCACCATAGCCCTATAAGGGCTTACAAATATCACTATGAGTATTACACAAGAAGAGTCTTAGCAAAAGTCTTTTTGAGGGTAAAGCTGTAACTCTTTGAGATGAATTAACAGAACACAAAGCAGTTTCTTAGAAAGCTTCTTTCCATTTTTTAACTGAAGGTATTTCCCTTTTCACCACAGCCGTCTATGGGCTTCGAAATATCACTTTGCAAATTCAAAAAGAACAGTCCTAGCGAAAGGCTTCTTGAGTGGAATGCTGTAACTCTGTGAGATGAATTAACAGATCTCAGAGAAGTTTCTCAGAAAGCTTCTTTCTCACTTTTAGCGGCAGATATTTCCTTTGGCCCTATAGTCTTCAAAGGGATCCAAAATAACAGTTCTCCGATTCCATAGAAATAAGGCTATCAAACAGCTCTAGGAAATAGAGCTGTAACTCAGTGAGTGGAAGTCACATAATACTAAACCGTTTCTCAGAAAGCCTCTTTCAGTTTTTAACTGAAGCTATATCCTTTTTCACCGTAGCCCTCTATGGGCTTCAAAATATCACTTTGAAAATACAGCAAGAACAGTCTTAGCGAAAGGCTTCTAGAGGGGAAAGCTGTAACTCTGTTAGGTGAATTAACAGAACACAAAGCAGTTTCTCAGGAATGTTCTTTACAGTTTTTATCTGAAGATATTTCCTTTTCTCCATAGCGCTCTATGGGCTACCAAATATCACATTTCAAATTCCACAAGAACAGTCTTAGCGAAAGACTTCCTGAGGGGAAAGCTGTAAGTCTGTGAGATGAATTAAAAGAACACAAAGCAATTTCTCAGAAAGCTTCTTTCCAGTTTTTATCGGAGGATATTTCGTTTTCACCATAGCCGTCTATTGGCTTCCAAATATCATTTTTCAAACTGTGCAAGAATAATCTTAGCGAAAGGCTTCTTGAGGGGAAAGCTGTAACTCTGTGAAATGAATTCGCAAATCACAAAGAAGTTTCTCAGAAAGCTTCTTTCTAACTTTAACGACGGATATTTCCTTTGGCCCTTCAGTCTTCAAAGGGATCCGAAATAACAGTTCTCAGATTCCACAGAAATAAGACTGCCAAACAGCTCTACGAAATACAGCTGTAACTCAGTGAGTGGAAGTCATATATCACAAAGCAGTTTCTCAGAAAGCTTCTTTTCAGTTTTTAACTGAAGATATATCCTTTTTCACTATAGGTCACTATGAGCTTCCAAATATCACTTTGCATATTCCACAAGAACTGTCTTAGCGAAAGGCTTCTTGAAGGGAAACCTGTAACTCTGTGAGATGAATTAACAAAACACAAAGCAGTTTCTCAGAATGGTTATTTTCAGTTTTTATCTTAGGATATTTACGTTTTCACCATCGACTTCTATGGGCTTACAAATATCACTTTGCAAATTCCACAAGAACAGTCTTAGCGAACGGCTTCTTGAGGGGAAAGCTGAAACTCTGTCAGATAAATTAACAGAACACAAAACAGTTTGTTGGAAAGCTTCTTTCCATTTTTGATCCGAGGACATTTCCTTTTACACCATAGCCCTCTCACGGCTTCCAAATATCACTTTGCAAATTCCACGAGAACCGTCTTAGCGAAAGACTTCTGGAGGGGAAAGCTGAAACTCTGTGAGATGAATTAACAGAAAACAAAGCAGTTTCTCAGAAAGCTTCTTTCCAGTTTTTAATTGAAGATATTTCCTTTTTCACCATATCCCTCCATGGGCTTCCAAATATCACATTGCAAATTCCACAAGAACAGTCTTAGCGAAATGCTTCTTGAGGGGTAAGCTGTAACTCTGTGAGATGAATTAACAGAACACAAAGCAGTTTCTCAGAAAGCTTCTTTCCAGTTTTTATGTGAGGAAATTTCCTTTTTAAACGTACCCCTCTATGGGCTTCCAAATATCACTTTGTAAACTCCACAAGAACAGTCTTAGCGAAAGGATTCTTGATAGGAAAGCTGTAACTCTGTGCATGAATTAACAGAACACAAAGAAGTTTCTCAGAAAGCTTCTCTCCAGTTTTTAACTGAAGATATTTCCTTTTTCACCATAGCGCTCTATGGGCTTCCAAATATCTCTTTGGAAATTCCAGAAGAACAGTCTTAGTGAAGGGCTTCTTGAGGGTAGAGCTGTAATACTGTGAGATGAATTAACAAAACACAAAGCAGTTTCTCAGAAAGCTTCTTTCCAGTTTTTATGTGAGGAAATTTCCTTTTTAACCGTACCCCTCTATGGGCTTCCAAATACCACTTTGTAAACTCCACAAGAACAGTCTTAGCGAAAGGATTCGTGATAGGAAAGGTGTAACTCTGTGTATGAATTAACAGAACACAAAGCAGTTTCTCAGAAAGCTTCTCTCCAGTTTTTAACTGAAGATATTTCCATTTTCACCATAGCCCTCTATGAGCTTCCAAATATCATTTTGCAAATTTCACAACAACAGTCTTAATGAACGGCTTCTTGAGGGGAAAGCTATAACTCTGTGAGATGAATTAACGGTACGCAAAACAGTTTCTCAAAAAGCTTCTTTTCAGTTTTTATCTTAGGATATTTCCTTTTTCACCATAGCCCTCTATTGTTTTCCAAATATCACTTTGCAAATTCCACGAGAACAGTCTTAGCGAAAGGCCTCTTGAGGGGAAACTGTAGCTCTGTGAGATCAATTCACAGAACTCAAAGAAGTTTCTCAGAAAGCTTCTTTCACACTTTTAGTGGCGGATATTTCCTTTGGACCTATAGTCTTCAAAGAGATCCGAAGTAACATTTCTCAGATTCCACAGAAATAAGCCTAGCCAACAGTTCTACGAAATACAGCTGTTTCTCAGTGACAGGAAATCACATATCACAAAGCAGTTCCTCGGAAAGCTTCTTTTCACTTTTTAACTGAAGCTATATCCTTTTTCACCATAGCGACGTATGGATTTCCAAAGACCACTTTGGAAATTCCACAAGAACAGTCTTGGTGAAAGGCTTCTTGAGGGGAAAGCTGTAACTCTGTGAGATGAACTAAGAGAACACAAAACCGTTTCTCAGAAAGCTTCTTTCCAGTTTTTAACTGAAGATATTTCCCTTTTCACCATAGCCCTCTATGGGCTTCCAAATATCAATTTGAAAATAACACAAGATCAGTCTTAGTGAATGGCTTTCTGTTCGGAAAGCTGTAACTCTCTGAGATGAATTAACAAAACACAAAGCAGTTTCTCAGAAAGCTTCTTTTCGGTTTTTATCTTACGATATCTCCTTTTTCACCATAGTTCTCTAAGCACTTCCAAATATCACTTCGCAAATTTCACAAGAACAGTCTTAGTAAACGACTTCTTGAGGGGAATGCTGTACCTCTGTGAGATGGATTAACAGAACACAAAGCAGTTTCTCAGAAACGTTCTTTCCACTTTTTAACTGAAGATATTTCCTTTTTCCCCATAGCTCTCTATGGGCTTCCAAATATCACTTTGCAAAATCCACGAGAACACACTTAGTGAACGGTTTCTTGAGGGGAAAGCTGTAAGTCTGTGAGATGAATTCAGAGAACACAAAGCAGTTTCTCAGAAATTTTCTTTTCAGTTTTTATCTTAGGATATTTTCTTTTTAACCATAGATCTCTATGGTTTTCCATATACCTTTTTCCAAATTCCACAGAAACAGCTTTAGCGAAAGTTTTCTTGAGGGGAAAGCCGTAATTCTGTGAGATGAATTAACAGAACACAAAGCAATTTCTCAGAAAGCTACTTTCCAGTTTTTATCTGAAGATATTTCCTTTACACCATGGTCCTCTATGGGCTTCCAAATATCACTTTGCAAATTCCACAAGAACAGTCTTACTGAACGACTTCTTGAGGGGAAAGCTGTAATTCTATAAGATGAATTAACAGAACACAAAGTCGTTTCTCAGAAAGCTTCTTTTCAGTTCTTATCTTAGGAAATTTCTTTTTCACCACAGCCCTCTATGGGCTTCCAAATGTCACTTTGCAAATTCCACAAGAACAGTCTTAGCGGAATGCTTCTTGAGGGGAAAGGTGTAACACTGTCAGATGAATTAACAGAACAAAAAGCAGTTTCTCAGAAAACTTCTTTCCAGTTTTTATGTGAGGAAATTTCCTTTTTAAACGTACCCCTCTATGGGCTTCCAAATATCACTTTGTAAACTCCACAAGAACAGTCTTAGCGAAAGGATTCTTGATAGGAAAGCTGTAACTCTGTGCATAAATTAACAGAACACAAAGAAGTTTCTCAGAAAGCTTCTCTCCAGTTTTTAACTGAAGATATTTCCTTTTTCACCATAGCGCTCTATGGGCTTCCAAATATCTCTTTGGAAATTCCAGAAGAACAGTCTTAGTGAAGGGCTTCTTGAGGGTAGAGCTGTAATACTGTGAGATGAATTAACAAAACACAAAGCAGTTTCTCAGAAAGCTTCTTTCCAGTTTTTATGTGAGGAAATTTCCTTTTTAACCGTACCCCTCTATGGGCTTCCAAATATCACTTTGTAAACTCCACAAGAACAGTCTTAGCGAAAGGATTCGTGATAGGAAAGGTGTAACTCTGTGTATGAATTAACAGAACACAAAGCAGTTTCTCAGAAAGCTTCTCTCCAGTTTTTAACTGAAGATATTTCCATTTTCACCATAGCCCTCTATGAGCTTCCAAATATCATTTTGCAAATTTCACAACAAGAGTCTTAATGAACGGCTTCTTGAGGGGAAAGCTATAACTCTGTGAGATGAATTGACGGTACGCAAAACAGTTTCTCAAAAAGCTTCTTTTCAGTTTTTATCTTAGGATATTTCCTTTTTCACCATAGCCCTCTATTGTTTTCCAAATATCACTTTGCAAATTCCACGAGAACAGTCTTAGCGAAAGGCCTCTTGAGGGGAAACTGTAGCTCTGTGAGATCAATTCACAGAACTCAAAGAAGTTTCTCAGAAAGCTTCTTTCACACTTTTAGTGGCGGATATTTCCTTTGGACCTATAGTCTTCAAAGAGATCCGAAATAACATTTCTCAGATTCCACAGAAATAAGCCTAGCCAACAGTTCTACGAAATACAGCTGTTTCTCAGTGACAGGAAATGACATATCACAAAGCAGTTCCTCGGAAAGCTTCTTTTCACTTTTTAACTGAAGCTATATCCTTTTTCACCATAGCGACGTATGGACTTCCAAAGACCACTTTGGAAATTCCACAAGAACAGTCTTGGTGAAAGGCTTCTTGAGGGGAAAGCTGTAACTCTGTGAGATGAACTAAGAGAACACAAAACCGTTTCTCAGAAAGCTTCTTTCCAGTTTTTAACTGAAGATATTTCCCTTTTCACCATAGCCCTCTATGGGCTTCCAAATATCAATTTGAAAATAACACAAGATCAGTCTTAGTGAATGGCTTTTTGTTCGGAAAGCTGTAACTCTCTGAGATGAATTAACAAAACACAAAGCAGTTTCTCAGAAAGCTTCTTTTCAGTTTTTATCTTACGATATTTCCTTTTTCACCATAGTTCTCTAAGCACTTCCAAATATCACTTCGCAAATTTCACAAGAACAGTCTTAGTAAACGACTTCTTGAGGGGAATGCTGTACCTCTGTGAGATGGATTAACAGAACACAAAGCAGTTTCTCAGAAACGTTCTTTCCACTTTTTAACTGAAGATATTTCCTTTTTCCCCATAGCTCTCTATGGGCTTCCAAATATCACTTTGCAAAATCCACGAGAACACACTTAGTGAACGGTTTCTTGAGGGGAAAGCTGTAAGTCTGTGAGATGAATTCAGAGAACACAAAGCAGTTTCTCAGAAACTTTCTTTTCAGTTTTTATCTTAGGATATTTTCTTTTTAACCATAGATCTCTATGGTTTTCCATATACCTTTTTCCAAATTCCACAAAAACAGCTTTAGCGAAAGTTTTCTTGAGGGGAAAGCCGTAATTCTGTGAGATGAATTAACAGAACACAAAGCAATTTCTCAGAAAGCTACTTTCCAGTTTTTATCTGAAGATATTTCCTTTACACCATGGTCCTCTATGGGCTTCCAAATATCACTTTGCAAATTCCACAAGAACAGTCTTACTGAACGACTTCTTGAGGGGAAAGCTGTAATTCTATAAGATGAATTAACAGAACACAAAGTCGTTTCTCAGAAAGCTTCTTTTCAGTTCTTATCTTAGGAAATTTCTTTTTCACCACAGCCCTCTATGGGCTTCCAAATGTCACTTTGCAAATTCCACAAGAACAGTCTTAGCGGAATGCTTCTTGAGGGGAAAGGTGTAACACTGTCAGATGAATTAACAGAACACAAAGCAGTTTCTCAGAAAACTTCTTTCCAGTTTATAACTGAAGATATTTCCTTTTTCACCATAGCCCCCTATGGGTTTCCAAATAGCACTTTGAAAATTCCACAAGAACGGTCTTAATGAACGGTTTCTGGAGGGCAAAGCTGTAACTGTGTGAGATGAATTAACGGAACACAAAGTAGTTTCTCAAGAAGCTTCTTTCTAGTTTTCATCTGAGGACATTTCCTTTTTCACCATAGCCCTCTATGGGCTTCCAAATTTCACTTTGCAAATTCCACAAGAACAGTCTTAACGAAAGACTTCTTGAGGGGAAAGCTGTAACTCTGTGAGATGAATTAACAGAAAACAAAGCAGTTTCTCAGAAAGCTTCTATACACTTTCTAACTGAAGATATTCCTTTTTTCACCATAACCCTATATGGGCTTCCAAATATTACTTTGCGAATTACACAAGAACAGTCATAGCGAAAGGCTTCTCGAGGGGAAAGCTGTAACTCTGTGAGATGAATTAACAGAACACAAAGCAGTTTCTCAGAAAGCTTCTTTCCAGTTTTTATCTAAGGACATTTCCTTTTTCTCCATAGCCCTCTATGGGCTTCTAAATATCCCGTTCTAAATTGCACAAGAACAGTCTTAGCGAAAGGATTCTTGAGAGGAAAGCTGTAACTCTGTGAGATGAGTTAAGAGAACACAAAGCTGTTTTTCAGAAAGCTTATTTTCAGTTTTTATCTTAGGTTATTTCCTTTTTCACTGTAGACCTCTGTAGGCTTCTAAATATCACTTCCCAAATTCGACAAGAACAGTCTTAGGGAAAGGCTTCGTGAGGGGAAAGCTGTAACTTTGTGAGATGAATTGACAGAACACAACGCAGTGTCTCAGAAAGCTTCTTTCCCGTTTTAAACCGAAGATATTTCCTTTTCACCATAGCTCTCTATGGCCTTCGAAATGTCACGTTGCAAATTCCACAAGAACAGTCATAGCGAAAGGCTTCCTCAGGGGAAAGCTGTAACTCTGTGGGATGAATTCACAGATCAGAAAGCTGTTTCTCAGAAAGCTTCTTTCTCACGTTTATGGCGGATATTTCCTTTGGCCCTATAGTCTTCAACGGGAACCGAATTATCCCTTCTCAGATTCCACAGAAATACGGTTAGCAAACAGCTCTATGACATATAGCTCTCACTCAGTGAGTGGAAGTCACGTATCACAAAGCAGTTTCTCAGAAATGTTCTTTTCAGTTTTTATCTTAGGATATTTCCTTTTTCACCATAGCCCTCTATGGGCTTACAAATACCACTCTGCAAATTCCACAAGAACAGTCTTACCGAAAGGCTTCTTAAGGGGAAAGCTGTAACTCTGTGAGGTGAATTAACAGAACACAAAGCAGTTTCTCAGAAAGCTTCTTTTCAGCTTTTATCTTAGGATATTTCCTTTTTCACCATAGCCCTATAAGGGCTTACAAATATCACTATGAGTATTACACAAGAAGAGTCTTAGCAAAAGTCTTTTTGAGGGTAAAGCTGTAACTCTTTGAGATGAATTAACAGAACACAAAGCAGTTTCTTAGAAAGCTTCTTTCCATTTTTTAACTGAAGGTATTTCCCTTTTCACCACAGCCGTCTATGGGCTTCGAAATATCACTTTGCAAATTCAAAAAGAACAGTCCTAGCGAAAGGCTTCTTGAGTGGAATGCTGTAACTCTGTGAGATGAATTAACAGATCTCAGAGAAGTTTCTCAGAAAGCTTCTTTCTCACTTTTAGCGGCAGATATTTCCTTTGGCCCTATAGTCTTCAAAGGGATCCAAAATAACAGTTCTCCGATTCCATAGAAATAAGGCTATCAAACAGCTCTAGGAAATAGAGCTGTAACTCAGTGAGTGGAAGTCACATAATACTAAACCGTTTCTCAGAAAGCCTCTTTCAGTTTTTAACTGAAGCTATATCCTTTTTCACCGTAGCCCTCTATGGGCTTCAAAATATCACTTTGAAAATACAGCAAGAACAGTCTTAGCGAAAGGCTTCTAGAGGGGAAAGCTGTAACTCTGTTAGGTGAATTAACAGAACACAAAGCAGTTTCTCAGGAATGTTCTTTACAGTTTTTATCTGAAGATATTTCCTTTTCTCCATAGCGCTCTATGGGCTACCAAATATCACATTTCAAATTCCACAAGAACAGTCTTAGCGAAAGACTTCCTGAGGGGAAAGCTGTAAGTCTGTGAGATGAATTAAAAGAACACAAAGCAATTTCTCAGAAAGCTTCTTTCCAGTTTTTATCGGAGGATATTTCGTTTTCACCATAGCCGTCTATTGGCTTCCAAATATCATTTTTCAAACTGTGCAAGAATAATCTTAGCGAAAGGCTTCTTGAGGGGAAAGCTGTAACTCTGTGAAATGAATTCGCAAATCACAAAGAAGTTTCTCAGAAAGCTTCTTTCTAACTTTAACGACGGATATTTCCTTTGGCCCTTCAGTCTTCAAAGGGATCCGAAATAACAGTTCTCAGATTCCACAGAAATAAGACTGCCAAACAGCTCTACGAAATACAGCTGTAACTCAGTGAGTGGAAGTCATATATCACAAAGCAGTTTCTCAGAAAGCTTCTTTTCAGTTTTTAACTGAAGATATATCCTTTTTCACTATAGGTCACTATGAGCTTCCAAATATCACTTTGCATATTCCACAAGAACTGTCTTAGCGAAAGGCTTCTTGAAGGGAAACCTGTAACTCTGTGAGATGAATTAACAAAACACAAAGCAGTTTCTCAGAATGGTTCTTTTCAGTTTTTATCTTAGGATATTTACGTTTTCACCATCGACTTCTATGGGCTTACAAATATCACTTTGCAAATTCCACAAGAACAGTCTTAGCGAACGGCTTCTTGAGGGGAAAGCTGAAACTCTGTCAGATAAATTAACAGAACACAAAACAGTTTGTTGGAAAGCTTCTTTCCATTTTTGATCCGAGGACATTTCCTTTTACACCATAGCCCTCTCACGGCTTCCAAATATCACTTTGCAAATTCCACGAGAACCGTCTTAGCGAAAGACTTCTGGAGGGGAAAGCTGAAACTCTGTGAGATGAATTAACAGAAAACAAAGCAGTTTCTCAGAAAGCTTCTTTCCAGTTTTTAATTGAAGATATTTCCTTTTTCACCATATCCCTCCATGGGCTTCCAAATATCACATTGCAAATTCCACAAGAACAGTCTTAGCGAAATGCTTCTTGAGGGGTAAGCTGTAACTCTGTGAGATGAATTAACAGAACACAAAGCAGTTTCTCAGAAAGCTTCTTTCCAGTTTTTATGTGAGGAAATTTCCTTTTTAAACGTACCCCTCTATGGGCTTCCAAATATCACTTTGTAAACTCCACAAGAACAGTCTTAGCGAAAGGATTCTTGATAGGAAAGCTGTAACTCTGTGCATGAATTAACAGAACACAAAGAAGTTTCTCAGAAAGCTTCTCTCCAGTTTTTAACTGAAGATATTTCCTTTTTCACCATAGCGCTCTATGGGCTTCCAAATATCTCTTTGGAAATTCCAGAAGAACAGTCTTAGTGAAGGGCTTCTTGAGGGTAGAGCTGTAATACTGTGAGATGAATTAACAAAACACAAAGCAGTTTCTCAGAAAGCTTCTTTCCAGTTTTTATGTGAGGAAATTTCCTTTTTAACCGTACCCCTCTATGGGCTTCCAAATACCACTTTGTAAACTCCACAAGAACAGTCTTAGCGAAAGGATTCGTGATAGGAAAGGTGTAACTCTGTGTATGAATTAACAGAACACAAAGCAGTTTCTCAGAAAGCTTCTCTCCAGTTTTTAACTGAAGATATTTCCATTTTCACCATAGCCCTCTATGAGCTTCCAAATATCATTTTGCAAATTTCACAACAACAGTCTTAATGAACGGCTTCTTGAGGGGAAAGCTATAACTCTGTGAGATGAATTGACGGTACGCAAAACAGTTTCTCAAAAAGCTTCTTTTCAGTTTTTATCTTAGGATATTTCCTTTTTCACCATAGCCCTCTATTGTTTTCCAAATATCACTTTGCAAATTCCACGAGAACAGTCTTAGCGAAAGGCCTCTTGAGGGGAAACTGTAGCTCTGTGAGATCAATTCACAGAACTCAAAGAAGTTTCTCAGAAAGCTTCTTTCACACTTTTAGTGGCGGATATTTCCTTTGGACCTATAGTCTTCAAAGAGATCCGAAATAACATTTCTCAGATTCCACAGAAATAAGCCTAGCCAACAGTTCTACGAAATACAGCTGTTTCTCAGTGACAGGAAATCACATATCACAAAGCAGTTCCTCGGAAAGCTTCTTTTCACTTTTTAACTGAAGCTATATCCTTTTTCACCATAGCGACGTATGGACTTCCAAAGACCACTTTGGAAATTCCACAAGAACAGTCTTGGTGAAAGGCTTCTTGAGGGGAAAGCTGTAACTCTGTGAGATGAACTAAGAGAACACAAAACCGTTTCTCAGAAAGCTTCTTTCCAGTTTTTAACTGAAGATATTTCCCTTTTCACCATAGCCCTCTATGGGCTTCCAAATATCAATTTGAAAATAACACAAGATCAGTCTTAGTGAATGGCTTTTTGTTCGGAAAGCTGTAACTCTCTGAGATGAATTAACAAAACACAAAGCAGTTTCTCAGAAAGCTTCTTTTCAGTTTTTATCTTACGATATTTCCTTTTTCACCATAGTTCTCTAAGCACTTCCAAATATCACTTCGCAAATTTCACAAGAACAGTCTTAGTAAACGACTTCTTGAGGGGAATGCTGTACCTCTGTGAGATGGATTAACAGAACACAAAGCAGTTTCTCAGAAACGTTCTTTCCACTTTTTAACTGAAGATATTTCCTTTTTCCCCATAGCTCTCTATGGGCTTCCAAATATCACTTTGCAAAATCCACGAGAACACACTTAGTGAACGGTTTCTTGAGGGGAAAGCTGTAAGTCTGTGAGATGAATTCAGAGAACACAAAGCAGTTTCTCAGAAATTTTCTTTTCAGTTTTTATCTTAGGATATTTTCTTTTTAACCATAGATCTCTATGGTTTTCCATATACCTTTTTCCAAATTCCACAAAAACAGCTTTAGCGAAAGTTTTCTTGAGGGGAAAGCCGTAATTCTGTGAGATGAATTAACAGAACACAAAGCAATTTCTCAGAAAGCTACTTTCCAGTTTTTATCTGAAGATATTTCCTTTACACCATGGTCCTCTATGGGCTTCCAAATATCACTTTGCAAATTCCACAAGAACAGTCTTACTGAACGACTTCTTGAGGGGAAAGCTGTAATTCTATAAGATGAATTAACAGAACACAAAGTCGTTTCTCAGAAAGCTTCTTTTCAGTTCTTATCTGAGGAAATTTCTTTTTCACCACAGCCCTCTATGGGCTTCCAAATGTCACTTTGCAAATTCCACAAGAACAGTCTTAGCGGAATGCTTCTTGAGGGGAAAGGTGTAACACTGTCAGATGAATTAACAGAACACAAAGCAGTTTCTCAGAAAACTTCTTTCCAGTTTATAACTGAAGATATTTCCTTTTTCACCATAGCCCCCTATGGGTTTCCAAATAGCACTTTGAAAATTCCACAAGAACGGTCTTAATGAACGGTTTCTGGAGGGCAAAGCTGTAACTGTGTGAGATGAATTAACGGAACACAAAGTAGTTTCTCAAGAAGCTTCTTTCTAGTTTTCATCTGAGGACATTTCCTTTTTCACCATAGCCCTCTATGGGCTTCCAAATTTCACTTTGCAAATTCCACAAGAACAGTCTTAACGAAAGACTTCTTGAGGGGAAAGCTGTAACTCTGTGAGATGAATTAACAGAAAACAAAGCAGTTTCTCAGAAAGCTTCTATACACTTTCTAACTGAAGATATTCCTTTTTTCACCATAACCCTATATGGGCTTCCAAATATTACTTTGCGAATTACACAAGAACAGTCATAGCGAAAGGCTTCTCGAGGGGAAAGCTGTAACTCTTTGAGATGAATTAACAGAACACAAAGCAGTTTCTCAGAAAGCTTCTTTCCAGTTTTTATCTAAGGACATTTCCTTTTTCTCCATAGCCCTCTATGGGCTTCTAAATATCCCGTTCTAAATTGCACAAGAACAGTCTTAGCGAAAGGATTCTTGAGAGGAAAGCTGTAACTCTGTGAGATGAATTAAGAGAACACAAAGCAGGTTTTCAGAAAGCTTATTTTCAGTTTTTATCTTAGGTTATTTCCTTTTTCACTGTAGACCTCTGTAGGCTTCTAAATATCACTTCCCAAATTCGACAAGAACAGTCTTAGGGAAAGGCTTCGTGAGGGGAAAGCTGTAACTTTGTGAGATGAATTGACAGAACACAACGCAGTGTCTCAGAAAGCTTCTTTCCCGTTTTAAACCGAAGATATTTCCTTTTCACCATAGCTCTCTATGGCCTTCGAAATGTCACGTTGCAAATTCCACAAGAACAGTCATAGCGAAAGGCTTCCTCAGGGGAAAGCTGTAACTCTGTGGGATGAATTCACAGATCAGAAAGCTGTTTCTCAGAAAGCTTCTTTCTCACGTTTATGGCGGATATTTCCTTTGGCCCTATAGTCTTCAACGGGAACCGAATTATCCCTTCTCAGATTCCACAGAAATACGGTTAGCAAACAGCTCTATGACATATAGCTCTCACTCAGTGAGTGGAAGTCACGTATCACAAAGCAGTTTCTCAGAAATGTTCTTTTCAGTTTTTATCTTAGGATATTTCCTTTTTCACCATAGCCCTCTATGGGCTTACAAATACCACTCTGCAAATTCCACAAGAACAGTCTTACCGAAAGGCTTCTTAAGGGGAAAGCTGTAACTCTGTGAGGTGAATTAACAGAACACAAAGCAGTTTCTCAGAAAGCTTCTTTTCAGCTTTTATCTTAGGATATTTCCTTTTTCACCATAGCCCTATAAGGGCTTACAAATATCACTATGAGTATTACACAAGAAGAGTCTTAGCAAAAGTCTTTTTGAGGGTAAAGCTGTAACTCTTTGAGATGAATTAACAGAACACAAAGCAGTTTCTTAGAAAGCTTCTTTCCATTTTTTAACTGAAGGTATTTCCCTTTTCACCACAGCCGTCTATGGGCTTCGAAATATCACTTTGCAAATTCAAAAAGAACAGTCCTAGCGAAAGGCTTCTTGAGTGGAATGCTGTAACTCTGTGAGATGAATTAACAGATCTCAGAGAAGTTTCTCAGAAAGCTTCTTTCTCACTTTTAGCGGCAGATATTTCCTTTGGCCCTATAGTCTTCAAAGGGATCCAAAATAACAGTTCTCCGATTCCATAGAAATAAGGCTATCAAACAGCTCTAGGAAATAGAGCTGTAACTCAGTGAGTGGAAGTCACATAATACTAAACCGTTTCTCAGAAAGCCTCTTTCAGTTTTTAACTGAAGCTATATCCTTTTTCACCGTAGCACTCTATGGGCTTCAAAATATCACTTTGAAAATACAGCAAGAACAGTCTTAGCGAAAGGCTTCTAGAGGGGAAAGCTGTAACTCTGTTAGGTGAATTAACAGAACACAAAGCAGTTTCTCAGGAATGTTCTTTACAGTTTTTATCTGAAGATATTTCCTTTTCTCCATAGCGCTCTATGGGCTACCAAATATCACATTTCAAATTCCACAAGAACAGTCTTAGCGAAAGACTTCCTGAGGGGAAAGCTGTAAGTCTGTGAGATGAATTAAAAGAACACAAAGCAATTTCTCAGAAAGCTTCTTTCCAGTTTTTATCGGAGGATATTTCGTTTTCACCATAGCCGTCTATTGGCTTCCAAATATCATTTTTCAAATTGTGCAAGAATAATCTTAGCAAAAGGCTTCTTGAGGGGAAAGCTGTAACTCTGTGAAATGAATTCGCAAATCACAAAGAAGTTTCTCAGAAAGCTTCTTTCTAACTTTAACGACGGATATTTCCTTTGGCCCTTCAGTCTTCAAAGGGATCCGAAATAACAGTTCTCAGATTCCACAGAAATAAGACTGCCAAACAGCTCTACGAAATACAGCTGTAACTCAGTGAGTGGAAGTCATATATCACAAAGCAGTTTCTCAGAAAGCTTCTTTTCAGTTTTTAACTGAAGATATATCCTTTTTCACTATAGGTCACTATGAGCTTCCAAATATCACTTTGCATATTCCACAAGAACTGTCTTAGCGAAAGGCTTCTTGAAGGGAAACCTGTAACTCTGTGAGATGAATTAACAAAACACAAAGCAGTTTCTCAGAATGGTTCTTTTCAGTTTTTATCTTAGGATATTTACGTTTTCACCATCGACTTCTATGGGCTTACAAATATCACTTTGCAAATTCCACAAGAACAGTCTTAGCGAACGGCTTCTTGAGGGGAAAGCTGAAACTCTGTCAGATAAATTAACAGAACACAAAACAGTTTGTTGGAAAGCTTCTTTCCATTTTTGATCCGAGGACATTTCCTTTTACACCATAGCCCTCTCACGGCTTCCAAATATCACTTTGCAAATTCCACGAGAACCGTCTTAGCGAAAGACTTCTGGAGGGGAAAGCTGAAACTCTGTGAGATGAATTAACAGAAAACAAAGCAGTTTCTCAGAAAGCTTCTTTCCAGTTTTTAATTGAAGATATTTCCTTTTTCACCATATCCCTCCATGGGCTTCCAAATATCACATTGCAAATTCCACAAGAACAGTCTTAGCGAAATGCTTCTTGAGGGGTAAGCTGTAACTCTGTGAGATGAATTAACAGAACACAAAGCAGTTTCTCAGAAAACTTCTTTCCAGTTTTTATGTGAGGAAATTTCCTTTTTAAACGTACCCCTCTATGGGCTTCCAAATATCACTTTGTAAACTCCACAAGAACAGTCTTAGCGAAAGGATTCTTGATAGGAAAGCTGTAACTCTGTGCATGAATTAACAGAACACAAAGCAGTTTCTCAGAAAGCTTCTTTCCAGTTTTTAACTGAAGATATTTCCTTTTTCACCATAGCGCTCTATGGGCTTCCAAATATCTCTTTGGAAATTCCAGAAGAACAGTCTTAGTGAAGGGCTTCTTGAGGGTAGAGCTGTAATACTGTGAGATGAATTAACAAAACCCAAAGCAGTTTCTCAGAAAGCTTCTTTCCAGTTTTTATGTGAGGAAATTTCCTTTTTAACCGTACCCCTCTATGGGCTTCCAAATATCACTTTGTAAACTCCACAAGAACAGTCTTAGCGAAAGGATTCGTGATAGGAAAGGTGTAACTCTGTGTATGAATTAACAGAACACAAAGCAGTTTCTCAGAAAGCTTCTCTCCAGTTTTTAACTGAAGATATTTCCATTTTCACCATAGCCCTCTATGAGCTTCCAAATATCATTTTGCAAATTTCACAACAACAGTCTTAATGAACGGCTTCTTGAGGGGAAAGCTATAACTCTGTGAGATGAATTGACGGTACGCAAAACAGTTTCTCAAAAAGCTTCTTTTCAGTTTTTATCTTAGGATATTTCCTTTTTCACCATAGCCCTCTATTGTTTTCCAAATATCACTTTGCAAATTCCACGAGAACAGTCTTAGCGAAAGGCCTCTTGAGGGGAAACTGTAGCTCTGTGAGATCAATTCACAGAACTCAAAGAAGTTTCTCAGAAAGCTTCTTTCACACTTTTAGTGGCGGATATTTCCTTTGGACCTATAGTCTTCAAAGAGATCCGAAATAACATTTCTCAGATTCCACAGAAATAAGCCTAGCCAACAGCTCTACGAAATACAGCTGTAACTCAGTGAGTGGAAGTCATATATCACAAAGCAGTTTCTCAGAAAGCTTCTTTTCAGTTTTTAACTGAAGATATATCCTTTTTCACTATAGGTCACTATGAGCTTCCAAATATCACTTTGCATATTCCACAAGAACTGTCTTAGCGAAAGGCTTCTTGAAGGGAAACCTGTAACTCTGTGAGATGAATTAACAAAACACAAAGCAGTTTCTCAGAATGGTTCTTTTCAGTTTTTATCTTAGGATATTTACGTTTTCACCATCGACTTCTATGGGCTTACAAATATCACTTTGCAAATTCCACAAGAACAGTCTTAGCGAACGGCTTCTTGAGGGGAAAGCTGAAACTCTGTCAGATAAATTAACAGAACACAAAACAGTTTGTTGGAAAGCTTCTTTCCATTTTTGATCCGAGGACATTTCCTTTTACACCATAGCCCTCTCACGGCTTCCAAATATCACTTTGCAAATTCCACGAGAACCGTCTTAGCGAAAGACTTCTGGAGGGGAAAGCTGAAACTCTGTGAGATGAATTAACAGAAAACAAAGCAGTTTCTCAGAAAGCTTCTTTCCAGTTTTTAATTGAAGATATTTCCTTTTTCACCATATCCCTCCATGGGCTTCCAAATATCACATTGCAAATTCCACAAGAACAGTCTTAGCGAAATGCTTCTTGAGGGGTAAGCTGTAACTCTGTTAGATGAATTAACAGAACACAAAGCAGTTTCTCAGAAAACTTCTTTCCAGTTTTTATGTGAGGAAATTTCCTTTTTAAACGTACCCCTCTATGGGCTTCCAAATATCACTTTGTAAACTCCACAAGAACAGTCTTAGCGAAAGGATTCTTGATAGGAAAGCTGTAACTCTGTGCATGAATTAACAGAACACAAAGCAGTTTCTCAGAAAGCTTCTTTCCAGTTTTTAACTGAAGATATTTCCTTTTTCACCATAGCGCTCTATGGGCTTCCAAATATCTCTTTGGAAATTCCAGAAGAACAGTCTTAGTGAAGGGCTTCTTGAGGGTAGAGCTGTAATACTGTGAGATGAATTAACAAAACACAAAGCAGTTTCTCAGAAAGCTTCTTTCCAGTTTTTATGTGAGGAAATTTCCTTTTTAACCGTACCCCTCTATGGGCTTCCAAATATCACTTTGTAAACTCCACAAGAACAGTCTTAGCGAAAGGATTCGTGATAGGAAAGGTGTAACTCTGTGTATGAATTAACAGAACACAAAGCAGTTTCTCAGAAAGCTTCTCTCCAGTTTTTAACTGAAGATATTTCCATTTTCACCATAGCCCTCTATGAGCTTCCAAATATCATTTTGCAAATTTCACAACAACAGTCTTAATGAACGGCTTCTTGAGGGGAAAGCTATAACTCTGTGAGATGAATTGACGGTACGCAAAACAGTTTCTCAAAAAGCTTCTTTTCAGTTTTTATCTTAGGATATTTCCTTTTTCACCATAGCCCTCTATTGTTTTCCAAATATCACTTTGCAAATTCCACGAGAACAGTCTTAGCGAAACGCCTCTTGAGGGGAAACTGTAGCTCTGTGAGATCAATTCACAGAACTCAAAGAAGTTTCTCAGAAAGCTTCTTTCACACTTTTAGTGGCGGATATTTCCTTTGGACCTATAGTCTTCAAAGAGATCCGAAATAACATTTCTCAGATTCCACAGAAATAAGCCTAGCCAACAGTTCTACGAAATACAGCTGTTTCTCAGTGACAGGAAATCACATATCACAAAGCAGTTCCTCGGAAAGCTTCTTTTCACTTTTTAACTGAAGCTATATCCTTTTTCACCATAGCGACGTATGGACTTCCAAAGACCACTTTGGAAATTCCACAAGAACAGTCTTGGTGAAAGGCTTCTTGAGGGGAAAGCTGTAACTCTGTGAGATGAACTAAGAGAACACAAAACCGTTTCTCAGAAAGCTTCTTTCCAGTTTTTAACTGAAGATATTTCCCTTTTCACCATAGCCCTCTATGGGCTTCCAAATATCAATTTGAAAATAACACAAGATCAGTCTTAGTGAATGGCTTTTTGTTCGGAAAGCTGTAACTCTCTGAGATGAATTAACAAAACACAAAGCAGTTTCTCAGAAAGCTTCTTTTCAGTTTTTATCTTACGATATTTCCTTTTTCACCATAGTTCTCTAAGCACTTCCAAATATCACTTCGCAAATTTCACAAGAACAGTCTTAGTAAACGACTTCTTGAGGGGAATGCTGTACCTCTGTGAGATGGATTAACAGAACACAAAGCAGTTTCTCAGAAACGTTCTTTCCACTTTTTAACTGAAGATATTTCCTTTTTCCCCATAGCTCTCTATGGGCTTCCAAATATCACTTTGCAAAATCCACGAGAACACACTTAGTGAACGGTTTCTTGAGGGGAAAGCTGTAAGTCTGTGAGATGAATTCAGAGAACACAAAGCAGTTTCTCAGAAATTTTCTTTTCAGTTTTTATCTTAGGATATTTTCTTTTTAACCATAGATCTCTATGGTTTTCCATATACCTTTTTCCAAATTCCACAGAAACAGCTTTAGCGAAAGTTTTCTTGAGGGGAAAGCCGTAATTCTGTGAGATGAATTAACAGAACACAAAGCAATTTCTCAGAAAGCTACTTTCCAGTTTTTATCTGAAGATATTTCCTTTACACCATGGTCCTCTATGGGCTTCCAAATATCACTTTGCAAATTCCACAAGAACAGTCTTACTGAACGACTTCTTGAGGGGAAAGCTGTAATTCTATAAGATGAATTAACAGAACACAAAGTCGTTTCTCAGAAAGCTTCTTTTCAGTTCTTATCTTAGGAAATTTCTTTTTCACCACAGCCCTCTATGGGCTTCCAAATGTCACTTTGCAAATTCCACAAGAACAGTCTTAGCGGAATGCTTCTTGAGGGGAAAGGTGTAACACTGTCAGATGAATTAACAGAACAAAAAGCAGTTTCTCAGAAAACTTCTTTCCAGTTTTTATGTGAGGAAATTTCCTTTTTAAACGTACCCCTCTATGGGCTTCCAAATATCACTTTGTAAACTCCACAAGAACAGTCTTAGCGAAAGGATTCTTGATAGGAAAGCTGTAACTCTGTGCATAAATTAACAGAACACAAAGAAGTTTCTCAGAAAGCTTCTCTCCAGTTTTTAACTGAAGATATTTCCTTTTTCACCATAGCGCTCTATGGGCTTCCAAATATCTCTTTGGAAATTCCAGAAGAACAGTCTTAGTGAAGGGCTTCTTGAGGGTAGAGCTGTAATACTGTGAGATGAATTAACAAAACACAAAGCAGTTTCTCAGAAAGCTTCTTTCCAGTTTTTATGTGAGGAAATTTCCTTTTTAACCGTACCCCTCTATGGGCTTCCAAATATCACTTTGTAAACTCCACAAGAACAGTCTTAGCGAAAGGATTCGTGATCGGAAAGGTGTAACTCTGTGTATGAATTAACAGAACACAAAGCAGTTTCTCAGAAAGCTTCTCTCCAGTTTTTAACTGAAGATATTTCCATTTTCACCATAGCCCTCTATGAGCTTCCAAATATCATTTTGCAAATTTCACAACAACAGTCTTAATGAACGGCTTCTTGAGGGGAAAGCTATAACTCTGTGAGATGAATTAACGGTACGCAAAACAGTTTCTCAAAAAGCTTCTTTTCAGTTTTTATCTTAGGATATTTCCTTTTTCACCATAGCCCTCTATTGTTTTCCAAATATCACTTTGCAAATTCCACGAGAACAGTCTTAGCGAAAGGCCTCTTGAGGGGAAACTGTAGCTCTGTGAGATCAATTCACAGAACTCAAAGAAGTTTCTCAGAAAGCTTCTTTCACACTTTTAGTGGCGGATATTTCCTTTGGACCTATAGTCTTCAAAGAGATCCGAAGTAACATTTCTCAGATTCCACAGAAATAAGCCTAGCCAACAGTTCTACGAAATACAGCTGTTTCTCAGTGACAGGAAATCACATATCACAAAGCAGTTCCTCGGAAAGCTTCTTTTCACTTTTTAACTGAAGCTATATCCTTTTTCACCATAGCGACGTATGGACTTCCAAAGACCACTTTGGAAATTCTACAAGAACAGTCTTGGTGAAAGGCTTCTTGAGGGGAAAGCTGTAACTCTGTGAGATGAACTAAGAGAACACAAAACCGTTTCTCAGAAAGCTTCTTTCCAGTTTTTAACTGAAGATATTTCCCTTTTCACCATAGCCCTCTATGGGCTTCCAAATATCAATTTGAAAATAACACAAGATCAGTCTGAGTGAATGGCTTTCTGTTTGGAAAGCTGTAACTCTCTGAGATGAATTAACAAAACACAAAGCAGTTTCTCAGAAAGCTTCTTTTCAGTTTTTATCTTACGATATTTCCTTTTTCACCATAGTTCTCTAAGCACTTCCAAATATCACTTCGCAAATTTCACAAGAACAGTCTTAGTAAACGACTTCTTGAGGGGAATGCTGTACCTCTGTGAGATGGATTAACAGAACACAAAGCAGATTCTCAGAAACGTTCTTTCCACTTTTTAACTAAAGATAATTCCTTTTTCCCCATAGCACTCTATGGGCTTCCAAATATCACTTTGCAAAATCCACGAGAACAGTCTTAGTGAACGGTTTCTTGAGGGGAAAGCTGTAAGTCTGTGAGATGAATTCAGAGAACACAAAGCAGTTTCTCAGAAATTTTCTTTTCAGTTTTTATCTTAGGATATTTTCTTTTTAACCATAGATCTCTATGGTTTTCCATATACCTTTTTCCAAATTCCACAAAAACAGCTTTAGCGAAAGTTTTCTTGAGGGGAAAGCCGTAATTCTGTGAGATGAATTAACAGAACACAAAGCAATTTCTCAGAAAGCTACTTTCCAGTTTTTATCTGAAGATATTTCCTTTACACCATGGTCCTCTATGGGCTTCCAAATATCACCTTGCAAATTCCACAAGAACAGTCTTACTGAACGACTTCTTGAGGGGAAAGCTGTAATTCTATAAGATGAATTAACAGAACACAAAGTCGTTTCTCAGAAAGCTTCTTTTCAGTTCTTATCTTAGGAAATTTCTTTTTCACCACAGCCCTCTATGGGCTTCCAAATGTCACTTTGCAAATTCCACAAGAACAGTCTTAGCGGAATGCTTCTTGAGGGGAAAGGTGTAACACTGTCAGATGAATTAACAGAACAAAAAGCAGTTTCTCAGAAAACTTCTTTCCAGTTTATAACTGAAGATATTTCCTTTTTCACCATAGCCCCCTTTGGGTTTCCAAATATCACTTTGAAAATTCCACAAGAACGGTCTTAATGAACGGTTTCTGGAGGGCAAAGCTGTAACTGTGTGAGATGAATTAATGGAACACAAAGTAGTTTCTCAAGAAGCTTCTTTCTAGTTTTCATCTGAGGACATTTCCTTTTTCACCATAGCCCTCTATGGGCTTCCAAATTTCACTTTGCAAATTCCACAAGAACAGTCTTAACGAAAGACTTCTTGAGGGGAAAGCTGTAACTCTGTGAGATGAATTAACAGAAAACAAAGCAGTTTCTCAGAAAGCTTCTATACAGTTTCTAACTGAAGATATTCCTTTTTTCACCATAACCCTATATGGGCTTCCAAATATTACTTTGCGAATTACACAAGAACAGTCATAGCGAACGGCTTCTCGAGGGGAATGCTGTAACTCTGTGAGATGAATTAACAGAACACAAAGAAGTTTCTCAGAAAGCTTCTTTCCAGTTTTTATCTAAGGACATTTCCTTTTTCTCCATAGCCCTCTATGGGCTTCTAAATATCACGTTCTAAATTGCACAAGAACAGTCTTAGCGAAAGGATTCTTGAGAGGAAAGCTGTAACTCTGTGAGATGAATTAAGAGAACACAAAGCAGTTTTTCAGAAAGCTTCTTTTCAGTTTTTATCTTAGGTTATTTCCTTTTTCACTGTAGACCTCTGTATGCTTCTAAATATCACTTCCCAAATTCGACAAGAACAGTCTTAGGGAAAGGCTTTGTGAGGGGAAAGCTGTAACTTTGTGAGATGAATTAACAGAACACAACGCAGTGTCTCAGAAAGCTTCTTTCCCGTTTTAAACCGAAGATATTTCCTTTTCACCATAGCTCTCTATGGCCTTCGAAATGTCACGTTGCAAATTCCACAAGAACAGTCATAGCGAAAGGCTTCCTCAGGGGAAAGCTGTAACTCTGTGGGGTGAATTCACAGATCAGAAAGCTGTTTCTCAGAAAGCTTCTTTCTCACGTTTATGGCGGATATTTCCTTTGGCCCTATAGTCTTCAACGGGAACAGAACTATCCCTTCTCAGATTCCACAGAAATAAGGTTAGCAAACAGCTCTATGACATATAGCTCTCACTCAGTGAGTGGAAGTCACGTATCACAAAGCAGTTTCTCAGAAATGTTCTTTTCAGTTTTTATCTTAGGATATTTCCTTTTTCACCATAGCCCTCTATGGGCTTACAAATACCACTCTGCAAATTCCACAAGAACAGTCTTACCGAAAGGCTTCTTAAGGGGAAAGCTGTAACTCTGTGAGGTGAATTAACAGAACACAAAGCAGTTTCTCAGAAAGCTTCTTTTCAGCTTTTTTCTTAGTGTATTTCCTTTTTCACCATAGCCCTATAAGGGCTTACAAATATCACTGTGAGTATTACACAAGAAGAGTCTTAGCAAAAGTCTTTTTGAGGGTAAAGCTGTAACTCTTTGAGATGAATTAACAGAACACAAAGCAGTTTCTTAGAAAGCTTCTTTCCATTTTTTAACTGAAGGTATTTCCCTTTTCACCACAGCCGTCTATGGGCTTCGAAATATCACTTTGCAAATTCAAAAAGAACAGTCCTAGCGAAAGGCTTCTTGAGTGGAATGCTGTAACTCTGTGAGATGAATTAACAGATCTCAGAGAAGTTTCTCAGAAAGCTTCTTTCTCACTTTTTGCGGCAGATATTTCCTTTGGCCCTATAGTCTTCAAAGGGATCCAAAATAACAGTTCTCCGATTCCATAGAAATAAGGCTATCAAACAGCTCTAGGAAATAGAGCTGTAACTCAGTGAGTGGAAGTCACATAATACTAAACCGTTTCTCAGAAAGCCTCTTTCAGTTTTTAACTGAAGCTATATCCTTTTTCACCGTAGCCCTCTATGGGCTTCAAAATATCACTTTGAAAATACAGCAAGAACAGTCTTAGCGAAAGGCTTCTAGAGGGGAAAGCTGTAACTCTGTTAGGTGAATTAACAGAACACAAAGCAGTTTCTCAGGAATGTTCTTTACAGTTTTTATCTGAAGATATTTCCTTTTCTCCATAGCGCTCTATGGGCTACCAAATATCACATTTCAAATTCCGCAAGAACAGTCTTAGCGAAAGACTTCCTGAGGGGAAAGCTGTAAGTCTGTGAGATGAATTAAAAGAACACAAAGCAATTTCTCAGAAAGCTTCTTTCCAGTTTTTATCGGAGGATATTTCGTTTTCACCATAGCCGTCTATTGGCTTCCAAATATCATTTTTCAAATTGTGCAAGAATAATCTTAGCGAAAGGCTTCTTGAGGGGAAAGCTGTAACTCTGTGAAATGAATTCGCAAATCACAAAGAAGTTTCTCAGAAAGCTTCTTTCTAACTTTAACGACGGATATTTCCTTTGGCCCTTCAGTCTTCAAAGGGATCCGAAATAACAGTTCTCAGATTCCACAGAAATAAGACTGCCAAACAGCTCTACGAAATACAGCTGTAACTCCGTGAGTGGAAGTCATATATCACAAAGCAGTTTCTCAGAAAGCTTCTTTTCAGTTTTTAACTGAAGATATATCCTTTTTCACTATAGGTCACTATGAGCTTCCAAATATCACTTTGCATATTCCACAAGAACTGTCTTAGCGAAAGGCTTCTTGAAGGGAAACCTGTAACTCTGTGAGATGAATTAACAAAACACAAAGCAGTTTCTCAGAATGGTTCTTTTCAGTTTTTATCTTAGGATATTTACGTTTTCACCATCGACTTCTATGGGCTTACAAATATCACTTTGCAAATTCCACAAGAACAGTCTTAGCGAAAGGCTTCTAGAGGGGAAAGCTGAAACTCTGTGAGGTGAATTAACAGAATACAAAGCAGTTTCTCAGAAAGTTTCTTTCCAGTTTTTAACTGAAGGTATTTCCTTTTTCACCATAGCCCTCGACGGGCTTTCAAATATCACTTTGCAAATTCCACAAGAACAGTCTTAGCGCACGGCTTCTTGAGGGGAAAGCTGAAACTCTGTCAGATAAATTAACAGAACACAAAACAGTTTGTTGGAAAGCTTCTTTCCATTTTTGATCCGAGGACATTTCCTTTTACACCATAGCCCTCTCACGGCTTCCAAATATCACTTTGCAAATTCCACGAGAACCGTCTTAGCGAAAGACTTCTGGAGGGGAAAGCTGAAACTCTGTGAGATGAATTAACAGAAAACAAAGCAGTTTCTCAGAAAGCTTCTTTCCAGTTTTTAATTGAAGATATTTCCTTTTTCACCATATCCCTCCATGGGCTTCCAAATATCACATTGCAAATTCCACAAGAACAGTCTTAGCGAAATGCTTCTTGAGGGGTAAGCTGTAACTCTGTGAGATGAATTAACAGAACACAAAGCAGTTTCTCAGAAAGCTTCTTTCCAGTTTTTATGTGAGGAAATTTCCTTTTTAAACATACCCCTCTATGGGCTTCCAAATATCACTTTGTAAACTCCACAAGAACAGTCTTAGCGAAAGGATTCTTGATAGGAAAGCTGTAACTCTGTGCATGAATTAACAGAACACAAAGAAGTTTCTCAGAAAGCTTCTCTCCAGTTTTTAACTGAAGATATTTCCTTTTTCACCATAGCGCTCTATGGGCTTCCAAATATCTCTTTGGAAATTCCAGAAGAACAGTCTTAGTGAAGGGCTTCTTGAGGGTAGAGCTGTAATACTGTGAGATGAATTAACAAAACACAAAGCAGTTTCTCAGAAAGCTTCTTTCCAGTTTTTATGTGAGGAAATTTCCTTTTTAACCGTACCCCTCTATGGGCTTCCAAATATCACTTTGTAAACTCCACAAGAACAGTCTTAGCGAAAGGATTCGTGATAGGAAAGGTGTAACTCTGTGTATGAATTAACAGAACACAAAGCAGTTTCTCAGAAAGCTTCTCTCCAGTTTTTAACTGAAGATATTTCCATTTTCACCATAGCCCTCTATGAGCTTCCAAATATCATTTTGCAAATTTCACAACAACAGTCTTAATGAACGGCTTCTTGAGGGGAAAGCTATAACTCTGTGAGATGAATTGACGGTACGCAAAACAGTTTCTCAAAAAGCTTCTTTTCAGTTTTTATCTTAGGATATTTCCTTTTTCACCATAGCCCTCTATTGTTTTCCAAATATCACTTTGCAAATTCCACGAGAACAGTCTTAGCGAAACGCCTCTTGAGGGGAAACTGTAGCTCTGTGAGATCAATTCACAGAACTCAAAGAAGTTTCTCAGAAAGCTTCTTTCACACTTTTAGTGGCGGATATTTCCTTTGGACCTATAGTCTTCAAAGAGATCCGAAGTAACATTTCTCAGATTCCACAGAAATAAGCCTAGCCAACAGTTCTACGAAATACAGCTGTTTCTCAGTGACAGGAAATGACATATCACAAAGCAGTTCCTCGGAAAGCTTCTTTTCACTTTTTAACTGAAGCTATATCCTTTTTCACCATAGCGACGTATGGACTTCCAAAGACCACTTTGGAAATTCCACAAGAACAGTCTTGGTGAAAGGCTTCTTGAGGGGAAAGCTGTAACTCTGTGAGATGAACTAAGAGAACACAAAACCGTTTCTCAGAAAGCTTCTTTCCAGTTTTTAACTGAAGATATTTCCCTTTTCACCATAGCCCTCTATGGGCTTCCAAATATCAATTTGAAAATAACACAAGATCAGTCTTAGTGAATGGCTTTTTGTTCGGAAAGCTGTAACTCTCTGAGATGAATTAACAAAACACAAAGCAGTTTCTCAGAAAGCTTCTTTTCAGTTTTTATCTTACGATATTTCCTTTTTCGCCATAGTTCTCTAAGCACTTCCAAATATCACTTCGCAAATTTCACAAGAACAGTCTTAGTAAACGACTTCTTGAGGGGAATGCTGTACCTCTGTGAGATGGATTAACAGAACACAAAGCAGTTTCTCAGAAACGTTCTTTCCACTTTTTAACTGAAGATATTTCCTTTTTCCCCATAGCACTCTATGGGCTTCCAAATATCACTTTGCAAAATCCACGAGAACAGTCTTAGTGAACGGTTTCTTGAGGGGAAAGCTGTAAGTCTGTGAGATGAATTCAGAGAACACAAAGCAGTTTCTCAGAAATTTTCTTTTCAGTTTTTATCTTAGGATATTTTCTTTTTAACCATAGGTCTCTATGGTTTTCCATATACCTTTTTCCAAATTCCACAAAAACAGCTTTAGCGAAAGTTTTCTTGAGGGGAAAGCCGTAATTCTGTGAGATGAATTAACAGAACACAAAGCAATTTCTCAGAAAGCTACTTTCCAGTTTTTATCTGAAGATATTTCCTTTACACCATGGTCCTCTATGGGCTTCCAAATATCACCTTGCAAATTCCACAAGAACAGTCTTACTGAACGACTTCTTGAGGGGAAAGCTGTAATTCTATAAGATGAATTAACAGAACACAAAGTCGTTTCTCAGAAAGCTTCTTTTCAGTTCTTATCTTAGGAAATTTCTTTTTCACCACAGCCCTCTATGGGCTTCCAAATGTCACTTTGCAAATTCCACAAGAACAGTCTTAGCGGAATGCTTCTTGAGGGGAAAGGTGTAACACTGTCAGATGAATTAACAGAACAAAAAGCAGTTTCTCAGAAAACTTCTTTCCAGTTTATAACTGAAGATATTTCCTTTTTCACCATAGCCCCCTTTGGGTTTCCAAATATCACTTTGAAAATTCCACAAGAACGGTCTTAATGAACGGTTTCTGGAGGGCAAAGCTGTAACTGTGTGAGATGAATTAATGGAACACAAAGTAGTTTCTCAAGAAGCTTCTTTCTAGTTTTCATCTGAGGACATTTCCTTTTTCACCATAGCCCTCTATGGGCTTCCAAATTTCACTTTGCAAATTCCACAAGAACAGTCTTAACGAAAGACTTCTTGAGGGGAAAGCTGTAACTCTGTGAGATGAATTAACAGAAAACAAAGCAGTTTCTCAGAAAGCTTCTATACAGTTTCTAACTGAAGATATTCCTTTTTTCACCATAACCCTATATGGGCTTCCAAATATTACTTTGCGAATTACACAAGAACAGTCATAGCGAACGGCTTCTCGAGGGGAATGCTGTAACTCTGTGAGATGAATTAACAGAACACAAAGCAGTTTCTCAGAAAGCTTCTTTCCAGTTTTTATCTAAGGACATTTCCTTTTTCTCCATAGCCCTCTATGGGCTTCTAAATATCACGTTCTAAATTGCACAAGAACAGTCTTAGCGAAAGGATTCTTGAGAGGAAAGCTGTAACTCTGTGAGATGAATTAAGAGAACACAAAGCAGTTTTTCAGAAAGCTTCTTTTCAGTTTTTATCTTAGGTTATTTCCTTTTTCACTGTAGACCTCTGTATGCTTCTAAATATCACTTCCCAAATTCGACAAGAACAGTCTTAGGGAAAGGCTTTGTGAGGGGAAAGCTGTAACTTTGTGAGATGAATTAACAGAACACAACGCAGTGTCTCAGAAAGCTTCTTTCCCGTTTTAAACCGAAGATATTTCCTTTTCACCATAGCTCTCTATGGCCTTCGAAATGTCACGTTGCAAATTCCACAAGAACAGTCATAGCGAAAGGCTTCCTCAGGGGAAAGCTGTAACTCTGTGGGGTGAATTCACAGATCAGAAAGCTGTTTCTCAGAAAGCTTCTTTCTCACGTTTATGGCGGATATTTCCTTTGGCCCTATAGACTTCAACGGGAACCGAACTATCCCTTCTCAGATTCCACAGAAATAAGGTTAGCAAACAGCTCTATGACATATAGCTCTCACTCAGTGAGTGGAAGTCACGTATCACAAAGCAGTTTCTCAGAAATGTTCTTTTCAGTTTTTATCTTAGGATATTTCCTTTTTCACCATAGCCCTCTATGGGCTTACAAATACCACTCTGCAAATTCCACAAGAACAGTCTTACCGAAAGGCTTCTTAAGGGGAAAGCTGTAACTCTGTGAGGTGAATTAACAGAACACAAAGCAGTTTCTCAGAAAGCTTCTTTTCAGCTTTTTTCTTAGGGTATTTCCTTTTTCACCATAGCCCTATAAGGGCTTACAAATATCACTATGAGTATTACACAAGAAGAGTCTTAGCAAAAGTCTTTTTGAGGGTAAAGCTGTAACTCTTTGAGATGAATTAACAGAACACAAAGCAGTTTCTTAGAAAGCTTCTTTCCATTTTTTAACTGAAGGTATTTCCCTTTTCACCACAGCCGTCTATGGGCTTCGAAATATCACTTTGCAAATTCAAAAAGAACAGTCCTAGCGAAAGGCTTCTTGAGTGGAATGCTGTAACTCTGTGAGATGAATTAACAGATCTCAGAGAAGTTTCTCAGAAAGCTTCTTTCTCACTTTTAGCGGCAGATATTTCCTTTGGCCCTATAGTCTTCAAAGGGATCCAAAATAACAGTTCTCCGATTCCATAGAAATAAGGCTATCAAACAGCTCTAGGAAATAGAGCTGTAACTCAGTGAGTGGAAGTCACATAATACTAAACCGTTTCTCAGAAAGCCTCTTTCAGTTTTTAACTGAAGCTATATCCTTTTTCACCGTAGCCCTCTATGGGCTTCAAAATATCACTTTGAAAATACAGCAAGAACAGTCTTAGCGAAAGGCTTCTAGAGGGGAAAGCTGTAACTCTGTTAGGTGAATTAACAGAACACAAAGCAGTTTCTCAGGAATGTTCTTTACAGTTTTTATCTGAAGATATTTCCTTTTCTCCATAGCGCTCTATGGGCTACCAAATATCACATTTCAAATTCCGCAAGAACAGTCTTAGCGAAAGACTTCCTGAGGGGAAAGCTGTAAGTCTGTGAGATGAATTAAAAGAACACAAAGCAATTTCTCAGAAAGCTTCTTTCCAGTTTTTATCGGAGGATATTTCGTTTTCACCATAGCCGTCTATTGGCTTCCAAATATCATTTTTCAAATTGTGCAAGAATAATCTTAGCGAAAGGCTTCTTGAGGGGAAAGCTGTAACTCTGTGAAATGAATTCGCAAATCACAAAGAAGTTTCTCAGAAAGCTTCTTTCTAACTTTAACGACGGATATTTCCTTTGGCCCTTCAGTCTTCAAAGGGATCCGAAATAACAGTTCTCAGATTCCACAGAAATAAGACTGCCAAACAGCTCTATGAAATACAGCTGTAACTCAGTGAGTGGAAGTCATATATCACAAAGCAGTTTCTCAGAAAGCTTCTTTTCAGTTTTTAACTGAAGATATATCCTTTTTCACTATAGGTCACTATGAGCTTCCAAATATCACTTTGCATATTCCACAAGAACTGTCTTAGCGAAAGGCTTCTTGAAGGGAAACCTGTAACTCTGTGAGATGAATTAACAAAACACAAAGCAGTTTCTCAGAATGGTTCTTTTCAGTTTTTATCTTAGGATATTTACGTTTTCACCATCGACTTCTATGGGCTTACAAATATCACTTTGCAAATTCCACAAGAACAGTCTTAGCGAAAGGCTTCTAGAGGGGAAAGCTGAAACTCTGTGAGGTGAATTAACAGAATACAAAGCAGTTTCTCAGAAAGTTTCTTTCCAGTTTTTAACTGAAGGTATTTCCTTTTTCACCATAGCCCTCGACGGGCTTTCAAATATCACTTTGCAAATTCCACAAGAACAGTCTTAGCGAACGGCTTCTTGAGGGGAAAGCTGAAACTCTGTCAGATAAATTAACAGAACACAAAACAGTTTGTTGGAAAGCTTCTTTCCATTTTTGATCCGAGGACATTTCCTTTTACACCATAGCCCTCTCACGGCTTCCAAATATCACTTTGCAAATTCCACGAGAACCGTCTTAGCGAAAGACTTCTGGAGGGGAAAGCTGAAACTCTGTGAGATGAATTAACAGAAAACAAAGCAGTTTCTCAGAAAGCTTCTTTCCAGTTTTTAATTGAAGATATTTCCTTTTTCACCATATCCCTCCATGGGCTTCCAAATATCACATTGCAAATTCCACAAGAACAGTCTTAGCGAAATGCTTCTTGAGGGGTAAGCTGTAACTCTGTGAGATGAATTAACAGAACACAAAGCAGTTTCTCAGAAAGCTTCTTTCCAGTTTTTATGTGAGGAAATTTCCTTTTTAAACATACCCCTCTATGGGCTTCCAAATATCACTTTGTAAACTCCACAAGAACAGTCTTAGCGAAAGGATTCTTGATAGGAAAGCTGTAACTCTGTGCATGAATTAACAGAACACAAAGAAGTTTCTCAGAAAGCTTCTCTCCAGTTTTTAACTGAAGATATTTCCTTTTTCACCATAGCGCTCTATGGGCTTCCAAATATCTCTTTGGAAATTCCAGAAGAACAGTCTTAGTGAAGGGCTTCTTGAGGGTAGAGCTGTAATACTGTGAGATGAATTAACAAAACACAAAGCAGTTTCTCAGAAAGCTTCTTTCCAGTTTTTATGTGAGGAAATTTCCTTTTTAACCGTACCCCTCTATGGGCTTCCAAATATCACTTTGTAAACTCCACAAGAACAGTCTTAGCGAAAGGATTCGTGATAGGAAAGGTGTAACTCTGTGTATGAATTAACAGAACACAAAGCAGTTTCTCAGAAAGCTTCTCTCCAGTTTTTAACTGAAGATATTTCCATTTTCACCATAGCCCTCTATGAGCTTCCAAATATCATTTTGCAAATTTCACAACAACAGTCTTAATGAACGGCTTCTTGAGGGGAAAGCTATAACTCTGTGAGATGAATTGACCGTACGCAAAACAGTTTCTCAAAAAGCTTCTTTTCAGTTTTTATCTTAGGATATTTCCTTTTTCACCATAGCCCTCTATTGTTTTCCAAATATCACTTTGCAAATTCCACGAGAACAGTCTTAGCGAAAGGCCTCTTGAGGGGAAACTGTAGCTCTGTGAGATCAATTCACAGAACTCAAAGAAGTTTCTCAGAAAGCTTCTTTCACACTTTTAGTGGCGGATATTTCCTTTGGACCTATAGTCTTCAAAGAGATCCGAAGTAACATTTCTCAGATTCCACAGAAATAAGCCTAGCCAACAGTTCTACGAAATACAGCTGTTTCTCAGTGACAGGAAATCACATATCACAAAGCAGTTCCTCGGAAAGCTTCTTTTCACTTTTTAACTGAAGCTATATCCTTTTTCACCATAGCGACGTATGGACTTCCAAAGACCACTTTGGAAATTCCACAAGAACAGTCTTGGTGAAAGGCTTCTTGAGGGGAAAGCTGTAACTCTGTGAGATGAACTAAGAGAACACAAAACCGTTTCTCAGAAAGCTTCTTTCCAGTTTTTAACTGAAGATATTTCCCTTTTCACCATACCCCTCTATGGGCTTCCAAATATCAATTTGAAAATAACACAAGATCAGTCTTAGTGAATGGCTTTTTGTTCGGAAAGCTGTAACTCTCTGAGATGAATTAACAAAACACAAAGCAGTTTCTCAGAAAGCTTCTTTTCAGTTTTTATCTTACGATATTTCCTTTTTCGCCATAGTTCTCTAAGCACTTCCAAATATCACTTCGCAAATTTCACAAGAACAGTCTTAGTAAACGACTTCTTGAGGGGAATGCTGTACCTCTGTGAGATGGATTAACAGAACACAAAGCAGTTTCTCAGAAACGTTCTTTCCACTTTTTAACTGAAGATATTTCCTTTTTCCCCATAGCACTCTATGGGCTTCCAAATATCACTTTGCAAAATCCACGAGAACAGTCTTAGTGAACGGTTTCTTGAGGGGAAAGCTGTAAGTCTGTGAGATGAATTCAGAGAACACAAAGCAGTTTCTCAGAAATTTTCTTTTCAGTTTTTATCTTAGGATATTTTCTTTTTAACCATAGGTCTCTATGGTTTTCCATATACCTTTTTCCAAATTCCACAAAAACAGCTTTAGCGAAAGTTTTCTTGAGGGGAAAGCCGTAATTCTGTGAGATGAATTAACAGAACACAAAGCAATTTCTCAGAAAGCTACTTTCCAGTTTTTATCTGAAGATATTTCCTTTACACCATGGTCCTCTATGGGCTTCCAAATATCACTTTGCAAATTCCACAAGAACAGTCTTACTGAACGACTTCTTGAGGGGAAAGCTGTAATTCTATAAGATGAATTAACAGAACACAAAATCGTTTCTCAGAAAGCTTCTTTTCAGTTCTTATCTTAGGAAATTTCTTTTTCACCACAGCCCTCTATGGGCTTCCAAATGTCACTTTGCAAATTCCACAAGAACAGTCTTAGCGGAATGCTTCTTGAGGGGAAAGGTGTAACACTGTCAGATGAATTAACAGAACACAAAGCAGTTTCTCAGAAAACTTCTTTCCAGTTTATAACTGAAGATATTTCCTTTTTCACCATAGCCCCCTATGGGTTTCCAAATAGCACTTTGAAAATTCCACAAGAACGGTCTTAATGAACGGTTTCTGGAGGGCAAAGCTGTAACTGTGTGAGATGAATTAACGGAACACAAAGTAGTTTCTCAAGAAGCTTCTTTCTAGTTTTCATCTGAGGACATTTCCTTTTTCACCATAGCCCTCTATGGGCTTCCAAATTTCACTTTGCAAATTCCACAAGAACAGTCTTAACGAAAGACTTCTTGAGGGGAAAGCTGTAACTCTGTGAGATGAATTAACAGAAAACAAAGCAGTTTCTCAGAAAGCTTCTATACACTTTCTAACTGAAGATATTCCTTTTTTCACCATAACCCTATATGGGCTTCCAAATATTACTTTGCGAATTACACAAGAACAGTCATAGCGAAAGGCTTCTCGAGGGGAAAGCTGTAACTCTGTGAGATGAATTAAGAGAACACAAAGCAGTTTCTCAGAAAGCTTCTTTCCAGTTTTTATCTAAGGACATTTCCTTTTTCTCCATAGCCCTCTATGGGCTTCTAAATATCCCGTTCTAAATTGCACAAGAACAGTCTTAGCGAAAGCATTCTTGAGAGGAAAGCTGTAACTCTGTGAGATGAATTAAGAGAACACAAAGCAGTTTTTCAGAAAGCTTCTTTTCAGTTTTTATCTTAGGTTATTTCCTTTTTCACTGTAGACCTCTGTAGGCTTCTAAATATCACTTCCCAAATTCGACAAGAACAGTCTTAGGGAAAGGCTTCGTGAGGGGAAAGCTGTAACTTTGTGAGATGAATTAACAGAACACAACGCAGTGTCTCAGAAAGCTTCTTTCCCGTTTTAAACCGAAGATATTTCCTTTTCACCATAGCTCTCTATGGCCTTCGAAATGTCACGTTGCAAATTCCACAAGAACAGTCATAGCCAAAGGCTTCCTCAGGGGAAAGCTGTAACTCTGTGGGGTGAATTCACAGATCAGAAAGCTGTTTCTCAGAAAGCTTCTTTCTCACGTTTATGGCGGATATTTCCTTTGGCCCTATAGTCTTCAACGGGAACCGAATTATCCCTTCTCAGATTCCACAGAAATACGGTTAGCAAACAGCTCTATGACATATAGCTCTCACTCAGTGAGTGGAAGTCACGTATCACAAAGCAGTTTCTCAGAAATGTCCTTTTCAGTTTTTATCTTAGGATATTTCCTTTTTCACCATAGCCCTCAATGGGCTTACAAATACCACTCTGCAAATTCCACAAGAACAGGCTTACCGAAAGGCTTCTTAAGGGGAAAGCTGTAACTCTGTGAGGTGAATTAACAGAACACAAAGCAGTTTCTCAGAAAGCTTCTTTTCAGCTTTTATCTTAGGGTATTTCCTTTTTCACCATAGCCCTATAAGGGCTTACAAATATCACTATGAGTATTACACAAGAAGAGTCTTAGCAAAAGTCTTTTTGAGGGTAAAGCTGTAACTCTTTGAGATGAATTAACAGAACACAAAGCAGTTTCTTAGAAAGCTTCTTTCCATTTTTTAACTGAAGGTATTTCCCTTTTCACCACAGCCGTCTATGGGCTTCGAAATATCACTTTGCAAATTCAAAAAGAACAGTCCTAGCGAAAGGCTTCTTGAGTGGAATGCTGTAACTCTGTGAGATGAATTAACAGATCTCAGAGAAGTTTCTCAGAAAGCTTCTTTCTCACTTTTAGCGGCAGATATTTCCTTTGGCCCTATAGTCTTCAAAGGGATCCAAAATAACAGTTCTCCGATTCCATAGAAATAAGGCTATCAAACAGCTCTAGGAAATAGAGCTGTAACTCAGTGAGTGGAAGTCACATAATACTAAACCGTTTCTCAGAAAGCCTCTTTCAGTTTTTAACTGAAGCTATATCCTTTTTCACCGTAGCCCTCTATGGGCTTCAAAATATCACTTTGAAAATACAGCAAGAACAGTCTTAGCGAAAGGCTTCTAGAGGGGAAAGCTGTAACTCTGTTAGGTGAATTAACAGAACACAAAGCACTTTCTCAGGAATGTTCTTTACAGTTTTTATCTGAAGATATTTCCTTTTCTCCATAGCGCTCTATGGGCTACCAAATATCACATTTCAAATTCCACAAGAACAGTCGTAGCGAAAGACTTCCTGAGGGGAAAGCTGTAAGTCTGTGAGATGAATTAAAAGAACACAAAGCAATTTCTCAGAAAGCTTCTTTCCAGTTTTTATCGGAGGATATTTCGTTTTCACCATAGCCGTCTATTGGCTTCCAAATATCATTTTTCAAACTGTGCAAGAATAATCTTAGCGAAAGGATTCTTGAGGGGAAAGCTGTAACTCTGTGAAATGAATTCGCAAATCACAAAGAAGTTTCTCAGAAAGCTTCTTTCTAACTTTAACGACGGATATTTCCTTTGGCCCTTCAGTCTTCAAAGGGATCCGAAATAACAGTTCTCAGATTCCACAGAAATAAGACTGCCAAACAGCTCTACGAAATACAGCTGTAACTCAGTGAGTGGAAGTCATATATCACAAAGCAGTTTCTCAGAAAGCTTCTTTTCAGTTTTTAACTGAAGATATATCCTTTTTCACTATAGGTCACTATGAGCTTCCAAATATCACTTTGCATATTCCACAAGAACTGTCTTAGCGAAAGGCTTCTTGAAGGGAAACCTGTAACTCTGTGAGATGAATTAACAAAACACAAAGCAGTTTCTCAGAATGGTTCTTTTCAGTTTTTATCTTAGGATATTTACGTTTTCACCATCGACTTCTATGGGCTTACAAATATCACTTTGCAAATTCCACAAGAACAGTCTTAGCGAAAGGCTTCTAGAGGGGAAAGCTGAAACTCTGTGAGGTGAATTAACAGAATACAAAGCAGTTTCTCAGAAAGCTTCTTTCCAGTTTTTAACTGAAGGTATTTCCTTTTTCACCATAGAACTCGACGGGCTTTCAAATATCACTTTGCAAATTCCACAAGAACAGTCTTAGCGAACGGCTTCTTGAGGGGAAAGCTGAAACTCTGCCAGATAAATTAACAGAACACAAAACAGTTTGTTGGAAAGCTTCTTTCCATTTTTGATCCGAGGACATTTCCTTTTACACCATAGCCCTCTCACGGCTTCCAAATATCACTTTGCAAATTCCACGAGAACCGTCTTAGCGAAAGACTTCTGGAGGGGAAAGCTGAAACTCTGTGAGATGAATTAACAGAAAACAAAGCAGTTTCTCAGAAAGCTTCTTTCCAGTTTTTAATTGAAGATATTTCCTTTTTCACCATATCCCTCCATGGGCTTCCAAATATCACATTGCAAATTCCACAAGAACAGTCTTAGCGAAATGCATCTTGAGGGGTAAGCTGTAACTCTGTGAGATGAATTAACAGAACACAAAGCAGTTTCTCAAAAAACTTCTTTCCAGTTTTTATGTGAGGAAATTTCCTTTTTAAACGTACCCCTCTATGGGCTTCCAAATATCACTTTGTAAACTCCACAAGAACAGTCTTAGCGAAAGGATTCTTGAAAGGAAAGCTGTAACTCTGTGCATGAATTAACAGAACACAAAGCAGTTTCTCAGAAAGCTTCTTTCCAGTTTTTATCTAAGGACAATTCCTTTTTCTCCATAGCCCTCTATGGGCTTCTAAATATCACGTTCTAAATTGCACAAGAACAGTCTTAGCGAAAGGATTCTTGAGAGGAAAGCTGTAACTCTGTGAGATGAATTAAGAGAACACAAAGCAGTTTTTCAGAAAGCTAATTTTCAGTTTTTATCTTAGGTTATTTCCTTTTTCACTGTAGACCTCTGTAGGCTTCTAAATATCACTTCCCAAATTCGACAAGAACAGTCTTAGGGAAAGGCTTCGTGAGGGGAAAGCTGTAACTTTGTGAGATGAATTAACAGAACACAACGCAGTGTCTCAGAAAGCTTCTTTCCCGTTTTAAACCGAAGATATTTCCTTTTCACCATAGCTCTCTATGGCCTTCGAAATGTCACGTTGCAAATTCCACAAGAACAGTCATAGCCAAAGGCTTCCTCAGGGGAAAGCTGTAACTCTGTGGGATGAATTCACAGATCAGAAAGCTGTTTCTCAGAAAGCTTCTTTCTCACGTTTATGGCGGATATTTCCTTTGGCCCTATAGTCTTCAACGGGAACCGAATTATCCCTTCTCAGATTCCACAGAAATACGGTTAGCAAACAGCTCTATGACATATAGCTCTCACTCAGTGAGTGGAAGTCACGTATCACAAAGCAATTTCTCAGAAATGTCCTTTTCAGTTTTTATCTTAGGATATTTCCTTTTTCACCATAGCCCTCAATGGGCTTACAAATACCACTCTGCAAATTCCACAAGAACAGTCTTACCGAAAGGCTTCTTAAGGGGAAAGCTGTAACTCTGTGAGGTGAATTAACAGAACACAAAGCAGTTTCTCAGAAAGCTTCTTTTCAGCTTTTATCTTAGGATATTTCCTTTTTCACCATAGCCCTATAAGGGCTTACAAATATCACTATGAGTATTACACAAGAAGAGTCTTAGCAAAAGTCTTTTTGAGGGTAAAGCTGTAACTCTTTGAGATGAATTAACAGAACACAAAGCAGTTTCTTAGAAAGCTTCTTTCCATTTTTTAACTGAAGGTATTTCCCTTTTCACCACAGCCGTCTATGGGCTTCGAAATATCACTTTGCAAATTCAAAAAGAACAGTCCTAGCGAAAGGCTTCTTGAGTGGAATGCTGTAACTCTGTGAGATGAATTAACAGATCTCAGAGAAGTTTCTCAGAAAGCTTCTTTCTCACTTTTAGCGGCAGATATTTCCTTTGGCCCTATAGTCTTCAAAGGGATCCAAAATAACAGTTCTCCGATTCCATAGAAATAAGGCTATCAAACAGCTCTAGGAAATAGAGCTGTAACTCAGTGAGTGGAAGTCACATAATACTAAACCGTTTCTCAGAAAGCCTCTTTCAGTTTTTAACTGAAGCTATATCCTTTTTCACCGTAGCCCTCTATGGGCTTCAAAATATCACTTTGAAAATACAGCAAGAACAGTCTTAGCGAAAGGCTTCTAGAGGGGAAAGCTGTAACTCTGTTAGGTGAATTAGCAGAACACAAAGCAATTTCTCAGGAATGTTCTTTACAGTTTTTATCTGAAGATATTTCCTTTTCTCCATAGCGCTCTTTGGGCTACCAAATATCACATTTCAAATTCCACAAGAACAGTCTTAGCGAAAGACTTCCTGAGGGGAAAGCTGTAAGTCTGTGAGATGAATTAAAAGAACACAAAGCAATTTCTCAGAAAGCTTCTTTCCAGTTTTTATCGGAGGATATTTCGTTTTCACCATAGCCGTCTATTGGCTTCCAAATATCATTTTTCAAATTGTGCAAGAATAATCTTAGCGAAAGGCTTCTTGAGGGGAAAGCTGTAACTCTGTGAAATGAATTCGCAAATCACAAAGAAGTTTCTCAGAAAGCTTCTTTCTAACTTTAACGACGGATATTTCCTTTGGCCCTTCAGTCTTCAAAGGGATCCGAAATAACAGTTCTCAGATTCCACAGAAATAAGACTGCCAAACAGCTCTACGAAATACAGCTGTAACTCAGTGAGTGGAAGTCATATATCACAAAGCAGTATCTCAGAAAGCTTCTTTTCAGTTTTTAACTGAAGATATATCCTTTTTCACTATAGGTCACTATGAGCTTCCAAATATCACTTTGCATATTCCACAAGAACTGTCTTAGCGAAAGGCTTCTTGAAGGGAAACCTGTAACTCTGTGAGATGAATTAACAAAACACAAAGCAGTTTCTCAGAATGGTTCTTTTCAGTTTTTATCTTAGGATATTTACGTTTTCACCATCGACTTCTATGGGCTTACAAATATCACTTTGCAAATTCCACAAGAACAGTCTTAGCGAACGGCTTCTTGAGGGGAAAGCTGAAACTCTGTCAGATAAATTAACAGAACACAAAACAGTTTGTTGGAAAGCTTCTTTCCATTTTTGATCCGAGGACATTTCCTTTTACACCATAGCCCTCTCACGGCTTCCAAATATCACTTTGCAAATTCCACGAGAACCGTCTTAGCGAAAGACTTCTGGAGGGGAAAGCTGAAACTCTGTGAGATGAATTAACAGAAAACAAAGCAGTTTCTCAGAAAGCTTCTTTCCAGTTTTTAATTGAAGATATTTCCTTTTTCACCATATTCCTCCATGGGCTTCCAAATATCACATTGCAAATTCCACAAGAACAGTCTTAGCGAAATGCTTCTTGAGGGGTAAGCTGTAACTCTGTGAGATGAATTAACAGAACACAAAGCAGTTTCTCAGAAAACTTCTTTCCAGTTTTTATGTGAGGAAATTTCCTTTTTAAACGTACCCCTCTATGGGCTTCCAAATATCACTTTGTAAACTCCACAAGAACAGTCTTAGCGAAAGGATTCTTGATAGGAAAGCTGTAACTCTGTGCATGAATTAACAGAACACAAAGCAGTTTCTCAGAAAGCTTCTTTCCAGTTTTTAACTGAAGATATTTCCTTTTTCACCATAGCGCTCTATGGGCTTCCAAATATCTCTTTGGAAATTCCAGAAGAACAGTCTTAGTGAAGGGCTTCTTGAGGGTAGAGCTGTAATACTGTGAGATGAATTAACAAAACCCAAAGCAGTTTCTCAGAAAGCTTCTTTCCAGTTTTTATGTGAGGAAATTTCCTTTTTAACCGTACCCCTCTATGGGCTTCCAAATATCACTTTGTAAACTCCACAAGAACAGTCTTAGCGAAAGGATTCGTGATAGGAAAGGTGTAACTCTGTGTATGAATTAACAGAACACAAAGCAGTTTCTCAGAAAGCTTCTCTCCAGTTTTTAACTGAAGATATTTCCATTTTCACCATAGCCCTCTATGAGCTTCCAAATATCATTTTGCAAATTTCACAACAACAGTCTTAATGAACGGCTTCTTGAGGGGAAAGCTATAACTCTGTGAGATGAATTGACGGTACGCAAAACAGTTTCTCAAAAAGCTTCTTTTCAGTTTTTATCTTAGGATATTTCCTTTTTCACCATAGCCCTCTATTGTTTTCCAAATATCACTTTGCAAATTCCACGAGAACAGTCTTAGCGAAAGGCCTCTTGAGGGGAAACTGTAGCTCTGTGAGATCAATTCACAGAACTCAAAGAAGTTTCTCAGAAAGCTTCTTTCACACTTTTAGTGGCGGATATTTCCTTTGGACCTATAGTCTTCAAAGAGATCCGAAATAACATTTCTCAGATTCCACAGAAATAAGCCTAGCCAACAGCTCTACGAAATACAGCTGTAACTCAGTGAGTGGAAGTCATATATCACAAAGCAGTTTCTCAGAAAGCTTCTTTTCAGTTTTTAACTGAAGATATATCCTTTTTCACTATAGGTCACTATGAGCTTCCAAATATCACTTTGCATATTCCACAAGAACTGTCTTAGCGAAAGGCTTCTTGAAGGGAAACCTGTAACTCTGTGAGATGAATTAACAAAACACAAAGCAGTTTCTCAGAATGGTTCTTTTCAGTTTTTATCTTAGGATATTTACGTTTTCACCATCGACTTCTATGGGCTTACAAATATCACTTTGCAAATTCCACAAGAACAGTCTTAGCGAACGGCTTCTTGAGGGGAAAGCTGAAACTCTGTCAGATAAATTAACAGAACACAAAACAGTTTGTTGGAAAGCTTCTTTCCATTTTTGATCCGAGGACATTTCCTTTTACACCATAGCCCTCTCACGGCTTCCAAATATCACTTTGCAAATTCCACGAGAACCGTCTTAGCGAAAGACTTCTGGAGGGGAAAGCTGAAACTCTGTGAGATGAATTAACAGAAAACAAAGCAGTTTCTCAGAAAGCTTCTTTCCAGTTTTTAATTGAAGATATTTCCTTTTTCACCATATCCCTCCATGGGCTTCCAAATATCACATTGCAAATTCCACAAGAACAGTCTTAGCGAAATGCTTCTTGAGGGGTAAGCTGTAACTCTGTTAGATGAATTAACAGAACACAAAGCAGTTTCTCAGAAAACTTCTTTCCAGTTTTTATGTGAGGAAATTTCCTTTTTAAACGTACCCCTCTATGGGCTTCCAAATATCACTTTGTAAACTCCACAAGAACAGTCTTAGCGAAAGGATTCTTGATAGGAAAGCTGTAACTCTGTGCATGAATTAACAGAACACAAAGCAGTTTCTCAGAAAGCTTCTTTCCAGTTTTTAACTGAAGATATTTCCTTTTTCACCATAGCGCTCTATGGGCTTCCAAATATCTCTTTGGAAATTCCAGAAGAACAGTCTTAGTGAAGGGCTTCTTGAGGGTAGAGCTGTAATACTGTGAGATGAATTAACAAAACACAAAGCAGTTTCTCAGAAAGCTTCTTTCCAGTTTTTATGTGAGGAAATTTCCTTTTTAACCGTACCCCTCTATGGGCTTCCAAATATCACTTTGTAAACTCCACAAGAACAGTCTTAGCGAAAGGATTCGTGATAGGAAAGGTGTAACTCTGTGTATGAATTAACAGAACACAAAGCAGTTTCTCAGAAAGCTTCTCTCCAGTTTTTAACTGAAGATATTTCCATTTTCACCATAGCCCTCTATGAGCTTCCAAATATCATTTTGCAAATTTCACAACAACAGTCTTAATGAACGGCTTCTTGAGGGGAAAGCTATAACTCTGTGAGATGAATTGACGGTACGCAAAACAGTTTCTCAAAAAGCTTCTTTTCAGTTTTTATCTTAGGATATTTCCTTTTTCACCATAGCCCTCTATTGTTTTCCAAATATCACTTTGCAAATTCCACGAGAACAGTCTTAGCGAAACGCCTCTTGAGGGGAAACTGTAGCTCTGTGAGATCAATTCACAGAACTCAAAGAAGTTTCTCAGAAAGCTTCTTTCACACTTTTAGTGGCGGATATTTCCTTTGGACCTATAGTCTTCAAAGAGATCCGAAGTAACATTTCTCAGATTCCACAGAAATAAGCCTAGCCAACAGTTCTACGAAATACAGCTGTTTCTCAGTGACAGGAAATCACATATCACAAAGCAGTTCCTCGGAAAGCTTCTTTTCACTTTTTAACTGAAGCTATATCCTTTTTCACCATAGCGACGTATGGACTTCCAAAGACCACTTTGGAAATTCCACAAGAACAGTCTTGGTGAAAGGCTTCTTGAGGGGAAAGCTGTAACTCTGTGAGATGAACTAAGAGAACACAAAACCGTTTCTCAGAAAGCTTCTTTCCAGTTTTTAACTGAAGATATTTCCCTTTTCACCATAGCCCTCTATGGGCTTCCAAATATCAATTTGAAAATAACACAAGATCAGTCTTAGTGAATGGCTTTTTGTTCGGAAAGCTGTAACTCTCTGAGATGAATTAACAAAACACAAAGCAGTTTCTCAGAAAGCTTCTTTTCAGTTTTTATCTTACGATATTTCCTTTTTCACCATAGTTCTCTAAGCACTTCCAAATATCACTTCGCAAATTTCACAAGAACAGTCTTAGTAAACGACTTCTTGAGGGGAATGCTGTACCTCTGTGAGATGGATTAACAGAACACAAAGCAGTTTCTCAGAAACGTTCTTTCCACTTTTTAACTGAAGATATTTCCTTTTTCCCCATAGCACTCTATGGGCTTCCAAATATCACTTTGCAAAATCCACGAGAACAGTCTTAGTGAACGGTTTCTTGAGGGGAAAGCTGTAAGTCTGTGAGATGAATTCAGAGAACACAAAGCAGTTTCTCAGAAATTTTCTTTTCAGTTTTTATCTTAGGATATTTTCTTTTTAACCATAGATCTCTATGGTTTTCCATATACCTTTTTCCAAATTCCACAAAAACAGCTTTAGCGAAAGTTTTCTTGAGGGGAAAGCCGTAATTCTGTGAGATGAATTAACAGAACACAAAGCAATTTCTCAGAAAGCTACTTTCCAGTTTTTATCTGAAGATATTTCCTTTACACCATGGTCCTCTATGGGCTTCCAAATATCACTTTGCAAATTCCACAAGAACAGTCTTACTGAACGACTTCTTGAGGGGAAAGCTGTAATTCTATAAGATGAATTAACAGAACACAAAGTCGTTTCTCAGAAAGCTTCTTTTCAGTTCTTATCTTAGGAAATTTCTTTTTCACCACAGCCCTCTATGGGCTTCCAAATGTCACTTTGCAAATTCCACAAGAACAGTCTTAGCGGAATGCTTCTTGAGGGGAAAGGTGTAACACTGTCAGATGAATTAACAGAACACAAAGCAGTTTCTCAGAAAACTTCTTTCCAGTTTATAACTGAAGATATTTCCTTTTTCACCATAGCCCCCTATGGGTTTCCAAATAGCACTTTGAAAATTCCACAAGAACGGTCTTAATGAACGGTTTCTGGAGGGCAAAGCTGTAACTGTGTGAGATGAATTAACGGAACACAAAGTAGTTTCTCAAGAAGCTTCTTTCTAGTTTTCATCTGAGGACATTTCCTTTTTCACCATAGCCCTCTATGGGCTTCCAAATTTCACTTTGCAAATTCCACAAGAACAGTCTTAACGAAAGACTTCTTGAGGGGAAAGCTGTAACTCTGTGAGATGAATTAACAGAAAACAAAGCAGTTTCTCAGAAAGCTTCTATACACTTTCTAACTGAAGATATTCCTTTTTTCACCATAACCCTATATGGGCTTCCAAATATTACTTTGCGAATTACACAAGAACAGTCATAGCGAAAGGCTTCTCGAGGGGAAAGCTGTAACTCTGTGAGATGAATTAACAGAACACAAAGCAGTTTCTCAGAAAGCTTCTTTCCAGTTTTTATCTAAGGACATTTCCTTTTTCTCCATAGCCCTCTATGGGCTTCTAAATATCCCGTTCTAAATTGCACAAGAACAGTCTTAGCGAAAGGATTCTTGAGAGGAAAGCTGTAACTCTGTGAGATGAATTAAGAGAACACAAAGCAGTTTTTCAGAAAGCTTCTTTTCAGTTTTTATCTTAGGTTATTTCCTTTTTCACTGTAGACCTCTGTAGGCTTCTAAATATCACTTCCCAAATTCGACAAGAACAGTCTTAGGGAAAGGCTTCGTGAGGGGAAAGCTGTAACTTTGTGAGATGAATTGACAGAACACAACGCAGTGTCTCAGAAAGCTTCTTTCCCGTTTTAAACCGAAGATATTTCCTTTTCACCATAGCTCTCTATGGCCTTCGAAATGTCACGTTGCAAATTCCACAAGAACAGTCATAGCGAAAGGCTTCCTCAGGGGAAAGCTGTAACTCTGTGGGATGAATTCACAGATCAGAAAGCTGTTTCTCAGAAAGCTTCTTTCTCACGTTTATGGCGGATATTTCCTTTGGCCCTATAGTCTTCAACGGGAACCGAATTATCCCTTCTCAGATTCCACAGAAATACGGTTAGCAAACAGCTCTATGACATATAGCTCTCACTCAGTGAGTGGAAGTCACGTATCACAAAGCAGTTTCTCAGAAATGTTCTTTTCAGTTTTTATCTTAGGATATTTCCTTTTTCACCATAGCCCTCTATGGGCTTACAAATACCACTCTGCAAATTCCACAAGAACAGTCTTACCGAAAGGCTTCTTAAGGGGAAAGCTGTAACTCTGTGAGGTGAATTAACAGAACACAAAGCAGTTTCTCAGAAAGCTTCTTTTCAGCTTTTATCTTAGGATATTTCCTTTTTCACCATAGCCCTATAAGGGCTTACAAATATCACTATGAGTATTACACAAGAAGAGTCTTAGCAAAAGTCTTTTTGAGGGTAAAGCTGTAACTCTTTGAGATGAATTAACAGAACACAAAGCAGTTTCTTAGAAAGCTTCTTTCCATTTTTTAACTGAAGGTATTTCCCTTTTCACCACAGCCGTCTATGGGCTTCGAAATATCACTTTGCAAATTCAAAAAGAACAGTCCTAGCGAAAGGCTTCTTGAGTGGAATGCTGTAACTCTGTGAGATGAATTAACAGATCTCAGAGAAGTTTCTCAGAAAGCTTCTTTCTCACTTTTAGCGGCAGATATTTCCTTTGGCCCTATAGTCTTCAAAGGGATCCAAAATAACAGTTCTCCGATTCCATAGAAATAAGGCTATCAAACAGCTCTAGGAAATAGAGCTGTAACTCAGTGAGTGGAAGTCACATAATACTAAACCGTTTCTCAGAAAGCCTCTTTCAGTTTTTAACTGAAGCTATATCCTTTTTCACCGTAGCCCTCTATGGGCTTCAAAATATCACTTTGAAAATACAGCAAGAACAGTCTTAGCGAAAGGCTTCTAGAGGGGAAAGCTGTAACTCTGTTAGGTGAATTAACAGAACACAAAGCAGTTTCTCAGGAATGTTCTTTACAGTTTTTATCTGAAGATATTTCCTTTTCTCCATAGCGCTCTATGGGCTACCAAATATCACATTTCAAATTCCACAAGAACAGTCTTAGCGAAAGACTTCCTGAGGGGAAAGCTGTAAGTCTGTGAGATGAATTAAAAGAACACAAAGCAATTTCTCAGAAAGCTTCTTTCCAGTTTTTATCGGAGGATATTTCGTTTTCACCATAGCCGTCTATTGGCTTCCAAATATCATTTTTCAAATTGTGCAAGAATAATCTTAGCGAAAGGCTTCTTGAGGGGAAAGCTGTAACTCTGTGAAATGAATTCGCAAATCACAAAGAAGTTTCTCAGAAAGCTTCTTTCTAACTTTAACGACGGATATTTCCTTTGGCCCTTCAGTCTTCAAAGGGATCCGAAATAACAGTTCTCAGATTCCACAGAAATAAGACTGCCAAACAGCTCTACGAAATACAGCTGTAACTCCGTGAGTGGAAGTCATATATCACAAAGCAGTTTCTCAGAAAGCTTCTTTTCAGTTTTTAACTGAAGATATATCCTTTTTCACTATAGGTCACTATGAGCTTCCAAATATCACTTTGCATATTCCACAAGAACTGTCTTAGCGAAAGGCTTCTTGAAGGGAAACCTGTAACTCTGTGAGATGAATTAACAAAACACAAAGCAGTTTCTCAGAATGGTTCTTTTCAGTTTTTATCTTAGGATATTTACGTTTTCACCATCGACTTCTATGGGCTTACAAATATCACTTTGCAAATTCCACAAGAACAGTCTTAGCGAACGGCTTCTTGAGGGGAAAGCTGAAACTCTGTCAGATAAATTAACAGAACACAAAACAGTTTGTTGGAAAGCTTCTTTCCATTTTTGATCCGAGGACATTTCCTTTTTCACCATAGCCCTCTCACGGCTTCCAAATATCACTTTGCAAATTCCACGAGAACCGTCTTAGCGAAAGACTTCTGGAGGGGAAAGCTGAAACTCTGTGAGATGAATTAACAGAAAACAAAGCAGTTTCTCAGAAAGCTTCTTTCCAGTTTTTAATTGAAGATATTTCCTTTTTCACCATATCCCTCCATGGGCTTCCAAATATCACATTGCAAATTCCACAAGAACAGTCTTAGCGAAATGCATCTTGAGGGGTAAGCTGTAACTCTGTGAGATGAATTAACAGAACACAAAGCAGTTTCTCAAAAAACTTCTTTCCAGTTTTTATGTGAGGAAATTTCCTTTTTAAACGTACCCCTCTATGGGCTTCCAAATATCACTTTGTAAACTCCACAAGAACAGTCTTAGCGAAAGGATTCTTGAAAGGAAAGCTGTAACTCTGTGCATGAATTAACAGAACACAAAGCAGTTTCTCAGAAAGCTTCTTTCCAGTTTTTATCTAAGGACAATTCCTTTTTCTCCATAGCCCTCTATGGGCTTCTAAATATCACGTTCTAAATTGCACAAGAACAGTCTTAGCGAAAGGATTCTTGAGAGGAAAGCTGTAACTCTGTGAGATGAATTAAGAGAACACAAAGCAGTTTTTCAGAAAGCTAATTTTCAGTTTTTATCTTAGGTTATTTCCTTTTTCACTGTAGACCTCTGTAGGCTTCTAAATATCACTTCCCAAATTCGACAAGAACAGTCTTAGGGAAAGGCTTCGTGAGGGGAAAGCTGTAACTTTGTGAGATGAATTAACAGAACACAACGCAGTGTCTCAGAAAGCTTCTTTCCCGTTTTAAACCGAAGATATTTCCTTTTCACCATAGCTCTCTATGGCCTTCGAAATGTCACGTTGCAAATTCCACAAGAACAGTCATAGCCAAAGGCTTCCTCAGGGGAAAGCTGTAACTCTGTGGGATGAATTCACAGATCAGAAAGCTGTTTCTCAGAAAGCTTCTTTCTCACGTTTATGGCGGATATTTCCTTTGGCCCTATAGTCTTCAACGGGAACCGAATTATCCCTTCTCAGATTCCACAGAAATACGGTTAGCAAACAGCTCTATGACATATAGCTCTCACTCAGTGAGTGGAAGTCACGTATCACAAAGCAATTTCTCAGAAATGTCCTTTTCAGTTTTTATCTTAGGATATTTCCTTTTTCACCATAGCCCTCAATGGGCTTACAAATACCACTCTGCAAATTCCACAAGAACAGTCTTACCGAAAGGCTTCTTAAGGGGAAAGCTGTAACTCTGTGAGGTGAATTAACAGAACACAAAGCAGTTTCTCAGAAAGCTTCTTTTCAGCTTTTATCTTAGGATATTTCCTTTTTCACCATAGCCCTATAAGGGCTTACAAATATCACTATGAGTATTACACAAGAAGAGTCTTAGCAAAAGTCTTTTTGAGGGTAAAGCTGTAACTCTTTGAGATGAATTAACAGAACACAAAGCAGTTTCTTAGAAAGCTTCTTTCCATTTTTTAACTGAAGGTATTTCCCTTTTCACCACAGCCGTCTATGGGCTTCGAAATATCACTTTGCAAATTCAAAAAGAACAGTCCTAGCGAAAGGCTTCTTGAGTGGAATGCTGTAACTCTGTGAGATGAATTAACAGATCTCAGAGAAGTTTCTCAGAAAGCTTCTTTCTCACTTTTAGCGGCAGATATTTCCTTTGGCCCTATAGTCTTCAAAGGGATCCAAAATAACAGTTCTCCGATTCCATAGAAATAAGGCTATCTAACAGCTCTAGGAAATAGAGCTGTAACTCAGTGAGTGGAAGTCACATAATACTAAACCGTTTCTCAGAAAGCCTCTTTCAGTTTTTAACTGAAGCTATATCCTTTTTCACCGTAGCCCTCTATGGGCTTCAAAATATCACTTTGAAAATACAGCAAGAACAGTCTTAGCGAAAGGCTTCTAGAGGGGAAAGCTGTAACTCTGTTAGGTGAATTAGCAGAACACAAAGCAATTTCTCAGGAATGTTCTTTACAGTTTTTATCTGAAGATATTTCCTTTTCTCCATAGCGCTCTTTGGGCTACCAAATATCACATTTCAAATTCCACAAGAACAGTCTTAGCGAAAGACTTCCTGAGGGGAAAGCTGTAAGTCTGTGAGATGAATTAAAAGAACACAAAGCAATTTCTCAGAAAGCTTCTTTCCAGTTTTTATCGGAGGATATTTCGTTTTCACCATAGCCGTCTATTGGCTTCCAAATATCATTTTTCAAATTGTGCAAGAATAATCTTAGCGAAAGGCTTCTTGAGGGGAAAGCTGTAACTCTGTGAAATGAATTCGCAAATCACAAAGAAGTTTCTCAGAAAGCTTCTTTCTAACTTTAACGACGGATATTTCCTTTGGCCCTTCAGTCTTCAAAGGGATCCGAAATAACAGTTCTCAGATTCCACAGAAATAAGACTGCCAAACAGCTCTACGAAATACAGCTGTAACTCAGTGAGTGGAAGTCATATATCACAAAGCAGTTTCTCAGAAAGCTTCTTTTCAGTTTTTAACTGAAGATATATCCTTTTTCACTATAGGTCACTATGAGCTTCCAAATATCACTTTGCATATTCCACAAGAACTGTCTTAGCGAAAGGCTTCTTGAAGGGAAACCTGTAACTCTGTGAGATGAATTAACAAAACACAAAGCAGTTTCTCAGAATGGTTCTTTTCAGTTTTTATCTTAGGATATTTACGTTTTCACCATCGACTTCTATGGGCTTACAAATATCACTTTGCAAATTCCACAAGAACAGTCTTAGCGAACGGCTTCTTGAGGGGAAAGCTGAAACTCTGTCAGATAAATTAACAGAACACAAAACAGTTTGTTGGAAAGCTTCTTTCCATTTTTGATCCGAGGACATTTCCTTTTACACCATAGCCCTCTCACGGCTTCCAAATATCACTTTGCAAATTCCACGAGAACCGTCTTAGCGAAAGACTTCTGGAGGGGAAAGCTGAAACTCTGTGAGATGAATTAACAGAAAACAAAGCAGTTTCTCAGAAAGCTTCTTTCCAGTTTTTAATTGAAGATATTTCCTTTTTCACCATATCCCTCCATGGGCTTCCAAATATCACATTGCAAATTCCACAAGAACAGTCTTAGCGAAATGCTTCTTGAGGGGTAAGCTGTAACTCTGTGAGATGAATTAACAGAACACAAAGCAGTTTCTCAGAAAACTTCTTTCCAGTTTTTATGTGAGGAAATTTCCTTTTTAAACGTACCCCTCTATGGGCTTCCAAATATCACTTTGTAAACTCCACAAGAACAGTCTTAGCGAAAGGATTCTTGATAGGAAAGCTGTAACTCTGTGCATGAATTAACAGAACACAAAGCAGTTTCTCAGAAAGCTTCTTTCCAGTTTTTAACTGAAGATATTTCCTTTTTCACCATAGCGCTCTATGGGCTTCCAAATATCTCTTTGGAAATTCCAGAAGAACAGTCTTAGTGAAGGGCTTCTTGAGGGTAGAGCTGTAATACTGTGAGATGAATTAACAAAACCCAAAGCAGTTTCTCAGAAAGCTTCTTTCCAGTTTTTATGTGAGGAAATTTCCTTTTTAACCGTACCCCTCTATGGGCTTCCAAATATCACTTTGTAAACTCCACAAGAACAGTCTTAGCGAAAGGATTCGTGATAGGAAAGGTGTAACTCTGTGTATGAATTAACAGAACACAAAGCAGTTTCTCAGAAAGCTTCTCTCCAGTTTTTAACTGAAGATATTTCCATTTTCACCATAGCCCTCTATGAGCTTCCAAATATCATTTTGCAAATTTCACAACAACAGTCTTAATGAACGGCTTCTTGAGGGGAAAGCTATAACTCTGTGAGATGAATTGACGGTACGCAAAACAGTTTCTCAAAAAGCTTCTTTTCAGTTTTTATCTTAGGATATTTCCTTTTTCACCATAGCCCTCTATTGTTTTCCAAATATCACTTTGCAAATTCCACGAGAACAGTCTTAGCGAAAGGCCTCTTGAGGGGAAACTGTAGCTCTGTGAGATCAATTCACAGAACTCAAAGAAGTTTCTCAGAAAGCTTCTTTCACACTTTTAGTGGCGGATATTTCCTTTGGACCTATAGTCTTCAAAGAGATCCGAAATAACATTTCTCAGATTCCACAGAAATAAGCCTAGCCAACAGCTCTACGAAATACAGCTGTAACTCAGTGAGTGGAAGTCATATATCACAAAGCAGTTTCTCAGAAAGCTTCTTTTCAGTTTTTAACTGAAGATATATCCTTTTTCACTATAGGTCACTATGAGCTTCCAAATATCACTTTGCATATTCCACAAGAACTGTCTTAGCGAAAGGCTTCTTGAAGGGAAACCTGTAACTCTGTGAGATGAATTAACAAAACACAAAGCAGTTTCTCAGAATGGTTCTTTTCAGTTTTTATCTTAGGATATTTACGTTTTCACCATCGACTTCTATGGGCTTACAAATATCACTTTGCAAATTCCACAAGAACAGTCTTAGCGAACGGCTTCTTGAGGGGAAAGCTGAAACTCTGTCAGATAAATTAACAGAACACAAAACAGTTTGTTGGAAAGCTTCTTTCCATTTTTGATCCGAGGACATTTCCTTTTACACCATAGCCCTCTCACGGCTTCCAAATATCACTTTGCAAATTCCACGAGAACCGTCTTAGCGAAAGACTTCTGGAGGGGAAAGCTGAAACTCTGTGAGATGAATTAACAGAAAACAAAGCAGTTTCTCAGAAAGCTTCTTTCCAGTTTTTAATTGAAGATATTTCCTTTTTCACCATATCCCTCCATGGGCTTCCAAATATCACATTGCAAATTCCACAAGAACAGTCTTAGCGAAATGCTTCTTGAGGGGTAAGCTGTAACTCTGTTAGATGAATTAACAGAACACAAAGCAGTTTCTCAGAAAACTTCTTTCCAGTTTTTATGTGAGGAAATTTCCTTTTTAAACGTACCCCTCTATGGGCTTCCAAATATCACTTTGTAAACTCCACAAGAACAGTCTTAGCGAAAGGATTCTTGATAGGAAAGCTGTAACTCTGTGCATGAATTAACAGAACACAAAGCAGTTTCTCAGAAAGCTTCTTTCCAGTTTTTAACTGAAGATATTTCCTTTTTCACCATAGCGCTCTATGGGCTTCCAAATATCTCTTTGGAAATTCCAGAAGAACAGTCTTAGTGAAGGGCTTCTTGAGGGTAGAGCTGTAATACTGTGAGATGAATTAACAAAACACAAAGCAGTTTCTCAGAAAGCTTCTTTCCAGTTTTTATGTGAGGAAATTTCCTTTTTAACCGTACCCCTCTATGGGCTTCCAAATATCACTTTGTAAACTCCACAAGAACAGTCTTAGCGAAAGGATTCGTGATAGGAAAGGTGTAACTCTGTGTATGAATTAACAGAACACAAAGCAGTTTCTCAGAAAGCTTCTCTCCAGTTTTTAACTGAAGATATTTCCATTTTCACCATAGCCCTCTATGAGCTTCCAAATATCATTTTGCAAATTTCACAACAACAGTCTTAATGAACGGCTTCTTGAGGGGAAAGCTATAACTCTGTGAGATGAATTGACGGTACGCAAAACAGTTTCTCAAAAAGCTTCTTTTCAGTTTTTATCTTAGGATATTTCCTTTTTCACCATAGCCCTCTATTGTTTTCCAAATATCACTTTGCAAATTCCACGAGAACAGTCTTAGCGAAACGCCTCTTGAGGGGAAACTGTAGCTCTGTGAGATCAATTCACAGAACTCAAAGAAGTTTCTCAGAAAGCTTCTTTCACACTTTTAGTGGCGGATATTTCCTTTGGACCTATAGTCTTCAAAGAGATCCGAAATAACATTTCTCAGATTCCACAGAAATAAGCCTAGCCAACAGTTCTACGAAATACAGCTGTTTCTCAGTGACAGGAAATCACATATCACAAAGCAGTTCCTCGGAAAGCTTCTTTTCACTTTTTAACTGAAGCTATATCCTTTTTCACCATAGCGACGTATGGACTTCCAAAGACCACTTTGGAAATTCCACAAGAACAGTCTTGGTGAAAGGCTTCTTGAGGGGAAAGCTGTAACTCTGTGAGATGAACTAAGAGAACACAAAACCGTTTCTCAGAAAGCTTCTTTCCAGTTTTTAACTGAAGATATTTCCCTTTTCACCATAGCCCTCTATGGGCTTCCAAATATCAATTTGAAAATAACACAAGATCAGTCTTAGTGAATGGCTTTTTGTTCGGAAAGCTGTAACTCTCTGAGATGAATTAACAAAACACAAAGCAGTTTCTCAGAAAGCTTCTTTTCAGTTTTTATCTTACGATATTTCCTTTTTCACCATAGTTCTCTAAGCACTTCCAAATATCACTTCGCAAATTTCACAAGAACAGTCTTAGTAAACGACTTCTTGAGGGGAATGCTGTACCTCTGTGAGATGGATTAACAGAACACAAAGCAGTTTCTCAGAAACGTTCTTTCCACTTTTTAACTGAAGATATTTCCTTTTTCCCCATAGCTCTCTATGGGCTTCCAAATATCACTTTGCAAAATCCACGAGAACACACTTAGTGAACGGTTTCTTGAGGGGAAAGCTGTAAGTCTGTGAGATGAATTCAGAGAACACAAAGCAGTTTCTCAGAAATTTTCTTTTCAGTTTTTATCTTAGGATATTTTCTTTTTAACCATAGATCTCTATGGTTTTCCATATACCTTTTTCCAAATTCCACAGAAACAGCTTTAGCGAAAGTTTTCTTGAGGGGAAAGCCGTAATTCTGTGAGATGAATTAACAGAACACAAAGCAATTTCTCAGAAAGCTACTTTCCAGTTTTTATCTGAAGATATTTCCTTTACACCATGGTCCTCTATGGGCTTCCAAATATCACTTTGCAAATTCCACAAGAACAGTCTTACTGAACGACTTCTTGAGGGGAAAGCTGTAATTCTATAAGATGAATTAACAGAACACAAAGTCGTTTCTCAGAAAGCTTCTTTTCAGTTCTTATCTTAGGAAATTTCTTTTTCACCACAGCCCTCTATGGGCTTCCAAATGTCACTTTGCAAATTCCACAAGAACAGTCTTAGCGGAATGCTTCTTGAGGGGAAAGGTGTAACACTGTCAGATGAATTAACAGAACACAAAGCAGTTTCTCAGAAAACTTCTTTCCAGTTTATAACTGAAGATATTTCCTTTTTCACCATAGCCCCCTATGGGTTTCCAAATAGCACTTTGAAAATTCCACAAGAACGGTCTTAATGAACGGTTTCTGGAGGGCAAAGCTGTAACTGTGTGAGATGAATTAACGGAACACAAAGTAGTTTCTCAAGAAGCTTCTTTCTAGTTTTCATCTGAGGACATTTCCTTTTTCACCATAGCCCTCTATGGGCTTCCAAATTTCACTTTGCAAATTCCACAAGAACAGTCTTAACGAAAGACTTCTTGAGGGGAAAGCTGTAACTCTGTGAGATGAATTAACAGAAAACAAAGCAGTTTCTCAGAAAGCTTCTATACACTTTCTAACTGAAGATATTCCTTTTTTCACCATAACCCTATATGGGCTTCCAAATATTACTTTGCGAATTACACAAGAACAGTCATAGCGAAAGGCTTCTCGAGGGGAAAGCTGTAACTCTGTGAGATGAATTAACAGAACACAAAGCAGTTTCTCAGAAAGCTTCTTTCCAGTTTTTATCTAAGGACATTTCCTTTTTCTCCATAGCCCTCTATGGGCTTCTAAATATCCCGTTCTAAATTGCACAAGAACAGTCTTAGCGAAAGGATTCTTGAGAGGAAAGCTGTAACTCTGTGAGATGAATTAAGAGAACACAAAGCAGTTTTTCAGAAAGCTTCTTTTCAGTTTTTATCTTAGGTTATTTCCTTTTTCACTGTAGACCTCTGTAGGCTTCTAAATATCACTTCCCAAATTCGACAAGAACAGTCTTAGGGAAAGGCTTCGTGAGGGGAAAGCTGTAACTTTGTGAGATGAATTGACAGAACACAACGCAGTGTCTCAGAAAGCTTCTTTCCCGTTTTAAACCGAAGATATTTCCTTTTCACCATAGCTCTCTATGGCCTTCGAAATGTCACGTTGCAAATTCCACAAGAACAGTCATAGCGAAAGGCTTCCTCAGGGGAAAGCTGTAACTCTGTGGGATGAATTCACAGATCAGAAAGCTGTTTCTCAGAAAGCTTCTTTCTCACGTTTATGGCGGATATTTCCTTTGGCCCTATAGTCTTCAACGGGAACCGAATTATCCCTTCTCAGATTCCACAGAAATACGGTTAGCAAACAGCTCTATGACATATAGCTCTCACTCAGTGAGTGGAAGTCACGTATCACAAAGCAGTTTCTCAGAAATGTTCTTTTCAGTTTTTATCTTAGGATATTTCCTTTTTCACCATAGCCCTCTATGGGCTTACAAATACCACTCTGCAAATTCCACAAGAACAGTCTTACCGAAAGGCTTCTTAAGGGGAAAGCTGTAACTCTGTGAGGTGAATTAACAGAACACAAAGCAGTTTCTCAGAAAGCTTCTTTTCAGCTTTTATCTTAGGATATTTCCTTTTTCACCATAGCCCTATAAGGGCTTACAAATATCACTATGAGTATTACACAAGAAGAGTCTTAGCAAAAGTCTTTTTGAGGGTAAAGCTGTAACTCTTTGAGATGAATTAACAGAACACAAAGCAGTTTCTTAGAAAGCTTCTTTCCATTTTTTAACTGAAGGTATTTCCCTTTTCACCACAGCCGTCTATGGGCTTCGAAATATCACTTTGCAAATTCAAAAAGAACAGTCCTAGCGAAAGGCTTCTTGAGTGGAATGCTGTAACTCTGTGAGATGAATTAACAGATCTCAGAGAAGTTTCTCAGAAAGCTTCTTTCTCACTTTTAGCGGCAGATATTTCCTTTGGCCCTATAGTCTTCAAAGGGATCCAAAATAACAGTTCTCCGATTCCATAGAAATAAGGCTATCAAACAGCTCTAGGAAATAGAGCTGTAACTCAGTGAGTGGAAGTCACATAATACTAAACCGTTTCTCAGAAAGCCTCTTTCAGTTTTTAACTGAAGCTATATCCTTTTTCACCGTAGCCCTCTATGGGCTTCAAAATATCACTTTGAAAATACAGCAAGAACAGTCTTAGCGAAAGGCTTCTAGAGGGGAAAGCTGTAACTCTGTTAGGTGAATTAACAGAACACAAAGCAGTTTC